>NW_026109078.1:0-100769 GCF_024516045.1 Bombus affinis
ATATACTATTACGTTATAACCGATATCGTTGTACTGCATCACTATATGACGTATAACGTTATATACTATTACGTTATAAGGTATAACGTTATATACTATTACGTTATAAGGTATAACGTTATATACTATTACGTTATAAGGTATAACGTTATATTGCATCACTACATCACTTATAACGTTATATTGCTTCACTATATGAAGCATAACGTTATATACTAGTACGTTATAAAGCATAACGTTATATTGCATCACTATATGACGTATAACGTTATGGAGTATTACGTTTTAACGTATAACGTTATATCCTATTACGTTATAACGGATAACGATATATTTCATCACTATGTGACGTATAACGTTATATTGCATTACTATATGACGTATAACGTTATGGAGTATTACGTTTTAACGTATAACGTTATATACTATTACGTTATAACGGATAACGATATATTTCATCACTATGTGACGTATAACGTTATATACTATTACGTTAGAACCTATAACGTTATACTGCGTCTCTATATGACGTATAACGATATATACTATTACGATATAAGGTATAACGATATAATGCATCACTATATGAAGTATAACCTTATATACTATTACGTTATAAGGTATAACGATATATTGCATCACTATATGAAGTATAACCTTATATACTATTACGTTATAAGGTATAACAATATATTGCACCACTATATGACGTCTAACGTCATATACTATTACGTTATAACCTATAACGTTGTACCGCATCACTATATGACGTATAACGTTATATACTATTACGTTATAAGGTAATACGTTATATTGCATCACTATATCACTTATAACGTTATATAGCATCCCCATATGACGTATAACGTTATGAACTATTACGTTATAACGTATAGCGTTATAGAGTATTACCTTATATCGTATAACGATTTATACTATTACGTTATAACGCATTACGTTATATTCCATCACTATATCACTTATAACGTTATATTGCATCACTAAATCACTTATAACGTTATAATGCATCACTATATCACTTATAACGTTATATTGCATCACTATATGATGTATAACCTTTATACTATTACGTTATAACTTATAACGGTATATTGCATCACTATATGACGTATAACGTTATGGAGTATTATGTTTTAACGTAAAACATTATATTGCATTTCTATATGGCGTATAACGTTATGGAGTATTACGTTGTAACGTATAACGATATATTGCATCACTATGTGACGTATAACGTTATATACTATTACGTTATAACGCATAACGTTATATTGCATCACTATATCACTTATAACTTTATATTGCACCACTATATGACGTATAGCGTCATATACTATTACGTTATAACCTATAACGTTGTACTGCATCACTATATGACGTATAACGTTATATACTATTACGTTATAAGGTATAACGTTATATTGCATCACTATATCACTTATAACGTTATATTGCTTCACTATATGAAGCATAACGTTATATACTAGTACGTTATAACGCATAACGTTATATTGCATCACTATATCACTTATAACGTTATATTGCATCAATATATCACTTATAACGTTATATTGCATCACTATATCACTTATAACGTAATATTGCACCGCTATATGACGTATAACGTTATGAACTATTACGTTATAACGTATAGCGTTATAGAGCATTACCTTATATCGTATAACGATTTATACTATTACGTTATACGGTATAACGTTATATTGCATCACTATATCACTTATAACGTTAAATTGCTTCACTATATGAAGCATAACGTTATATACTAGTACGTTATAACGCATAACGTTATATTGCATCACTATATCACTTATAACGTTATATTGCATCACTATATCACTTATAACGTTATATTGCATCACTATATCACTTATAACGTTATATTGCATCACTATATCACTTATAACGTTATATAGCATCCCTATATGACGTATAACGTTATGGAGTATTACGTTTTAACGTATAACGTTATATACTATTACGTTATATCGGATAACGATATATTTCATCACTATGTGACGTATAACGTTATATTGCATTACTATATGACGTATAACGTTATGGAGTATTACGTTTTAACGTATAACGTTATATACTATTACGTTATAACGGATAACGATATATTTCATCACTATGTGACGTATAACGTCATATACTATTACGTTATAACCTATAACGTTGTACCGCATCACTATATGACGTATAACGTTATATACTATTACGTTATAAGGTAATACGTTATATTGCATCACTATATCACTTATAACGTTATATAGCATCCCCATATGAAGTATAACGTTATGAACTATTACGTTATAACCTATAACGTTGTACTGCATCAGTATATGAGGTATAACGTTATGGAGTATTATGTTTTAACGTATAACATTATATTGCATTTCTATATGGCGTATAACGTTATGGAGTATTACGTTGTAACGTATAACGATATATTGCATCACTATGTGACGTATAACGTTATATACTATTACGTTATAACGCATAACGTTATATTGCATCACTATATCACTTATAACGTTATATTGCATCACTATATCACTTATAACGTTATATTGCATCACTATATCACTTATAACGTAATATTGCAACGCTATATGACGTATAACGTCATATACTACTACGTTATAACCTATAACATTGTACTGCATCACTATATGACGTATAACGTTATACACTATTACGTTATAAGGTATAACGTTATATTGCATCACTATATCACTTCTAACGTTATATTGCTTCACTATATGAAGCGTAACGTTATATACTAGTACGTTATAACGCATAAAGTTATATTGCATCACTATATGACGTATTACGTTATGGAGTATTACGTTTTAACGTATAACGTTATATACTATTACGTTATAACGGATAACGATATATTTCATCACTATGTGACGTATAACGTTATGTACTATTACGTTATAAGGTATAACGATATAATGCATCACTATATGAAGTATAACCTTATATACTATTACGTTATAAGGTATAACAATATATTGCACCACTATATGACGTATAACGTTATGGAGTATTCCGTTTTAACGTATAACGTTATATGCTAGTACGTTATAAGGTATAACAATATATTGCATCACTATATGAAGTATAACCTTATATACTATTACATTATAAGGTATAACGATATATTGCACAACTATATGACGTGTAACGTCGTATAATATTACGTTATAACCTATAACGTTGTACCGCTTCACTATATGACGTATAACGTTATATACTATTACGTAATAAGGTATAACGTTATATTGCATCACCATATCACTTATAACGTTATATAGCATCCTATATGACGTATAACGTTATGAACTATTACGTTATAGCGTATAGCGTTGTAGAGTATTACCTTATATCGTATAACGATTTAAACTATTACGTTATAACGCATAACGTTATATTGCATCACTATATCACTTATAACGTTATATTGCATCACTATATCACGTATAGCGTTATATCGCATCACTATATGAAGTATAACGTTATATACTAGTACGATATAACGCATAACGTTATATTGGATCACTATATCACTTATAACGTTATATTGCATCACTATATCACTTATAACGTTATATTGCATCATTATGTGACGTATAACGTTCTATACTATTACGTTATAATGCATAACGTTATATTGCATCACTATGTGACGTATAACGTTATATACTAATACGTTAGAAGGTATAGCGTTATACTGCATCACTATATCACTTACAACGTTATATTGCATCACTATATCACTTATAACGTTATATGGCATTGCTATATAACGTATAACGTTATGGAGTATTACGTTATAACCTATAGTGTTATAGAGTATTACCTTATATCGTATAACGATTTTCACTATTACTTATAACGCATAACGCTATATTGCATCACTATATGAAGTATAACCTTATATACTATTACGTTATAAGGAATAACGTTATATTGCATCACTATATCACTTATAACGTTATATAGCATCCCTATATGACGTATAACGTTATGAACTATTACGTTATAACGTATAGCGTTATAGAGTATTACATTATATCGTATAACGATTTATACTATTACGTTATAACGCATTACGTTATGTTGCATCACTATATCACTTATAACGTTATATTGCATCACTAAACCCCTTATAACGTTATAATGCATCACTATATCACTTATAACGTTATACTGCATCACTATATGATGTATAACCTTTATACTATTACGTTATAACTTATAACGGTATATTGCATCACTATATGACGTATAACGTTATGGAGTATTATGTTTTAACGTATGACATTATATTGCATTTCTATATGGCGTATAACGTTATGGAGTATTACGTTGTAACGTATAAGGATATATTGCATCACTATGCGACGTATAACGTTATATACTATTACGTTATACCGCATAACGTTATATTGCATCACTATATCACTTATAACGTTATATTGCATCAATATATCACTTATAACGTTATATTGCATTACTATATCACTTATAACGTAATATTGCTCCGCTATATGACGTATAACGTCATATACTACTACGTTATAACCTATAACGTTGTACTGCATCACTATATGACGTATAACGTTATATACTATTACGTTATAAGATATAACGTTATATTGCATCACTATATCACTTATAGCGTTATATTGCATCACTATATGAAGTATAACGTTATATACTAGTACGATATAACGCATAACGTTATATTGCATCACTATATCACTTATAACGTTATATTGCATCACTATATCACTCATAACGTTATATTGCATCATTATGTGACGTATAACGTTCTATACTATTACGTTATAATGCATAACGTTATATTGCATCACTATATGACGTATAACGTTATATACTAATACGTTATAAGGTATAGCGTTATATTGCATCACTATATCACTTACAACGTTATATTGCATCACTATATCAGTTATAACGTTATATGGCATTACTATATAACGTATAACGTTATGGAGTATTACGTTATAACCTATAGTGTTATAGAGTATTACCTTATATCGTATAACGATTTTCACTATTACTTATAACGCATAACGCTATATTGCATCACTATATGAAGTATAACCTTATATACTATTACGTTATAAGGAATAACGTTATATTGCATCACTATATCACTTATAACGTTATATAGCATCCCTATATGACGTATAACGTTATGAACTATTACGTTATAACGTATAGCGTTATAGAGTATTACCTTATATCGTATAACGACTTATACTATTACGTTATAACGCATTACGTTATGTTGCATCACTATATCACTTATAACGTTATATTGCATCACTAAAGCACTTATAACGTTATAATGCATCACTATATCACTTATAACGTTATATTGCATCACTATATGATGTATAACCTTTATACTATTACGTTATAACTTATAACGGTATATTGCATCACTATATGACGTATAACGTTATGGAGTATTATGTTTTAACGTATGACACTATATTGCATTTCTATATGGCGTATAACGTTATGGAGTATTACGTTGTAACGTATAACGATATATTGCATCACTATGTGACGTATAACGTTATATACTATTACGTTATAACGCATGACGTTATATTGCATCACTATATCACTTATAACGTTATATTGCATCAATATATCACTTATAACGTTATATTGCATCACTATATCACTTATAACATAATATTGCACCGCTATATGACGTATAACGTCATATACTACTACGTTATAACCTATAACGTTGTACTGCATCACTATATGACGTATAACGTTATGAACTATTACGTTATAACGTATAGCGTTATAGAGCATTACCTTATATCGTATAACGATTTATATTATTACGTTATACGGTATAACGTTATATTGCATCACTATATCACTTATAACGTTAAATTGCTTCACTATATGAAGCATAACGTTATATACTAGTACGTTATAACGCATAACGTTATATTGCATCACTATACCACTTATAACGTTATATTGCATCACTATATCACTTATAACGTTATATTGCATCACTATATCACTTATAACGTTATATTGCATCACTATATCACTTATAACGTTATATTGCATCACTATATCACTTATAACGTTATGGAGTATTACGTTTTAACGTATAACGTTATATACTATTACGTTATATCGGATAACGATATATTTCATCACTATGTGACGTATAACGTTATATTGCATTACTATATGACGTATAACGTTATGGAGTATTACGTTTTAACGTATAACGTTATATACTATTACGTTATAACGGATAACGATATATTTCATCACTATGTGACGTATAACGTCATATACTATTACGTTATAACCTATAACGTTGTACCGCATCACTATATGACGTAAAACGTTATATACTATTACGTTATAAGGTAATACGTTATATTGCATCACTATATCACTTATAACGTTATATAGCATCCCCATATGAAGTATAACGTTATGAACTATTACGTTATAACCTATAACGTTGTACTGCATCACTATATGAGGTATAACGTTATGGAGTATTATGTTTTAACGTATAACATTATATTGCATTTCTATATGGCGTATAACGTTATGGAGTATTACGTTGTAACGTATAACGATATATTGCATCACTATGTGACGTATAACGTTATATACTATTACGTTATAACGCATAACGTTATATTGCATCACTATATCACTTATAATGTTATATTGCATCACTATATCACTTATAACGTTATACTGCATCACTATATCACTTATAACGTAATATTGCACCGCTATATGACGTATAACGTCATATACTACTACGTTATAACCTATAACATTGTACTGCATCACTATATGACGTATAACGTTATACACTATTACGTTATAAGGTATAACGTTATATTGCATCACTATATCACTTATAACGTTATATTGCATCACTAAATCACTTATAACGTTATAATGCATCACTATATCACTTATAACGTTATATTGCATCACTATATGATGTATAACCTTTATACTATTACGTTATAACTTATAACGGTATATTGCATCACTATATGACGTATAACGATATGGAGTATTATGTTTTAACGTATAACATTATATTGCATTTCTATATGGCGTATAACGTTATGGAGTATTACGTTGTAACGTATAACGATATATTGCATCACTATGTGACGTATAACGTTATATACTATTACGTTATAACGCATAACGTTATATTGCATCACTATATCACTTATAACGTTATATTGCATCACTATATCACTTATAACGTTATATTGCATCACTATATCACTTATAACGTAATATTGCACCGCTATATGACGTATAACGTCATATACTACTACGTTATAACCTATAACGTTGTACTGCATCACTATATGACGTATAACGTTATATACTATTACGTTATAAGATATAAGGTTATATTGCATCACTATATCACTTATAGCGTTATATTGCATCACTATATGACGTATAACGTTATGAACTATTACGTTATAACGTATAGCGTTATAGAGTATTACCTTATATCGTATAACGATTTATACTATTACGTTATAAGGTATAACGTTATATTGCATCACTATATCACTTATAACGTTATATAGCATCCCTATATGACGCATAACGTTATGAACTATTACGTTATAAGGTATAGCGTTATAGAGTATTACCTTATATCGTATAACGATTTATACTATTACGTTATAAGGTATAACGTTATATTGCATCACTATATCACTTATAACGTTATATTGCTTCACTATATGAAGCATAACGTTATATACTAGTACGTTATAACGCATAACGTTATATTGCATCACCATATGACGTATAAGGTTATGGAGTATTACGTTTTAACGTATAACGTTATATACTATTACGTTATAACGGATAACGATATATTTCATCACTATGTGACGTATAACGTTATATACTATTACGTTAGAACCTATAACGTTATACTGCGTCACTATATGACGTATAACGATATATACTATTACGATATAAGGTATAACGATATAATGCATCACTATATGAAGTATAACCTTATATACTATTACGTTATAAGGTATAACGATATATTGCATCACTATATGAAGTATAACCTTATATACTATTACGTTATAAGGAATAACGTTATATTGCATCACTATATCACTTTTAACGTTATATAGCATCCCTATATGACGTATAACGTTATGAACTATTACGTTATAACGTATAGCGTTACATTGCATCACTATATCACTTATAACGTTATATTGCATCACTATATCACTTATAACGTTATATTGCATTACTATATGACGTATAACGTTATGGAGTAATGCGTTACAACGTATAACGATATATTGCATTACTATGTGGCGTATAACGATATATACTATTACGTTATAACGCATAACCTTATATTACATCACTATATCACTTATAACGTTATATTGCACCACTATATGACGTATAACGTCATATACTATTACGTTGTAACCTATAACGTTGTACTGCATCACTATATGGCGTATAACGTTATATGCTATTACGTTATAAGGTATAACGTTATATTGCATCATTATGTGACGTATAACGTTCTATACTATTACGTTATAATGCATAACGTTATATTGCATCACTATATGACGCGTAACGTTATGGAGTATTACGTTTCAACGTATAACGTTATATACTATTACGGTATAACGGATAACGATATATTCATCGCTATGTGACGTATAACGTTATATACTATTACGTTATGAGGTATATCGATATATTGCATTACTATATGAAGTATAACCTTATACATTACTACGTTATAAGGTATAACGATATATTGCTTGACTATATGAAGTATAACCTTATATACTATTACATTATAACGTATAAAGTTATGGAGTATTACCTTATAACTTATAACGATTTATACCATTATGTTATAACGCATAACGCTATATTGCATCACTATATCACTTATAACGTTATATTGCATCACTATATGAAGTGTAACCTTATATACTATTACGTTATAAGGTATAACGATATATTGCATTACTATATGGAGTATAACCTTATATACTATTACTTTATAAGGTATAACGATATATTGCACCACTTTATGACGTATAACGTTATATACTATTACGTTATAACCTATAACGTTGTACTGTGTCACAATATGACGCATAACGACATATACTGTTATAACGTATAACGTTATATTGCATTACTATATGACGTATAACGTTATGGAGTATTACGTTACAACCTATAACGTTATACTGCGTCACTATGTGACGTATAACGTTATATACTATTACGTTATAAGGTATAACAATATATTGCATCACTATATGAAGTATAACCTTATATACTATTACGTTATAAGGTATAACGTTATATTGCTTCACTATATGAAGTATAACCTTATATACTATTACATTATAAGGTATAACGATATATTGCACCACTATATGACGTATAACGTCATATACTATTACGTTATAACCTATAACGTTGTACTGCATCACTATATGACGTATAACGTCATATACTATTACATTATAACGTATAACGTTATGGAGTATTACCTTATAACTTATAACGATTTATACTATTATGTTATAACGCATAACGCTATATTGCATCACTATATCACTTATAACGTCATATTGCATCACTATATGAAGTATAACCTTATATACTATTACGTTATAAGGTATAACGATATATTGCATCACTATATGGAGTATAACCTTATATACTATTACGTTATAAGGTATAACGATATATTGCACCACTTTATGACGTATAACGTCATATACTATTACGTTACAGCCAATAACGTTATACTGCCTCACTATATGACGTATAACGTTATATACTATTACGTTATAAGGTATAACGTTATATTGCATCACTATATCACTTATACCGTTATATAGCACCACTATATGACGTATAACGTCATATACTATTACGTTGTAACCTATAACGTTGTACTGCATCACTATATGACGTATAACGTTATATGCTACTACGTTATAAGGTATAACGTTATATTGCATCATTATGTGACGTATAACGTTCTATACTATTACGTTATAATGCATAACGTTATATTGCATCACTATATGACGTATAACGTTATATACTAATACGTTATAAGGTATAGCGTTATATTGCATCACTATATCACTTACAACGTTATATTGCATCACTATATCTCTTATAACGTTATATGGCATTACTATATAACGTATAACGTTATGGAGTATTACGTTATAACCTATAGTGTTATAGAGTATTACCTTATATCGTATAACGATTTTCACTATTACTTATAACGCATAACGCTATATTGCATCACTATATGAAGTATAACCTTATATACTATTACGTTATAAGGAATAACGTCATATTGCATCACTATATCACTTATAACGTTACATAGCATCCCTATATGCCGTATAACGTTATGAACTATTACGTTATAACGTATAGCGTTATCGAGTATTACCTTATATCGTATAACGATTTATACTATTACGTTATAACGCATTACGTTATATTGCATCACTATATCACTTATAACGTTATATTGCATCACTAAATCACTTATAACGTTATATTGCATCACTATATCACTTATAACGTTATATTGCATCACTATATGATGTATAACGTCATATACTATTACGTTGTAACCTATATCGTTGTACTGCATCACTATATGACGTATAACGTTATATGCTATTACGTTATAAGGTATAACGTTATATTGCATCACTATATGAAGTATAACCTTATATACTATTACGTTATAACGGATAACGATATATTTCATCACTATGTGACGTATAACGTTATATTGCATTACTATATGACGTATAACGTTATGGAGTATTACGTTTTAACGTATAACGTTATGTACTATTACGTTATAACGGATAGCGATATATTTCATCACTATGTGACGTATAACGTTATATAGTATTACGTTAGAACCTATAACGTTATACTGCGTCTCTATATGACGTATAACGATATATACTATTACGATATAAGGTATAATGATATAATGCATCACAATATGAAGTATAACCATATATACTATTACGTTATAAGATATAACGATATATTGCATCACTATATGAAGTATAACCTTATATACTATTACGTTATAAGGTATAAGAATATATTGCACCACTATATGACGTATAACGTCATATAATATTACGTTATAACCTATAACGTTGTACCGCATCACTATATGACCTATAACGTTATATACTATTACGTAATAAGGATTAACGTTATATTGCATCACTATATCACTTATAACGTTATATAGCATCCCTATATGACGTATAACGTTATGAACTATTACGTTATAACGTATAGCGTTATATTGCATCACTATATCACTTATAACGTTATATTGCACCACTATATGACGTATAACGTCATATACTATTACGTTGTAACCTATAACGTTGTACTGCATCACTATATGACCTATAACGTTATATGCTATTACGTTATAAGGTATAACGTTATATTGCATCACTATATCACTTATAACGTTATATAGCATCCCTATATGACGTATAACGTTATGAACTCTTACGTTATAACGTATAGCGTTATATTGCATCACTATATCACTTATAACGTTATATTACATTACTATATGACGTATAACGTTATGGAGTATTGTGTTACAACGTATAACGATATATTGCATCACTATGTGGCGTATAACGATATATACTATTACGTTATAACGCATAACGTTATATTGCATCACTATATCACTTATAACGTTATATTGCACCACTATATGACGTATAACGTCATATACTATTACGTTGTAACCTATAACGTTGTACTGCATCACTATATGACGTATAACGTTATATGCTATTACGTTATAAGGTATAACGTTATATTGGATCATTATGTGACGTATAACGTTCTATACTATTACGTTATTATGCATAACGTTATATTGCATCACTATATGGCGTGTAACGTTATTGAGTATTACGTTTCAACGTATAACGTTATATACTATTACGGTATAACGGATAACGATATATTCATCGCTATGTGACGTATAACGTTATATACTATTACGTTATAAGGTATATCGATATAATGCATTACTATATGAAATATAACCTTATATATTACTACGTTATAAGGTATGACGATATATTGCTTGACTATATGAAGTATAACCTTATATACTATTACATTATAACGTATAACGTTATGGTGTATTACCTTCTAACTTATAACGATTTATACTATTATGTTATAACGCATAACGCTATATTGCATCACTATATCACTTATAACGTTATATTGCATCACTATATGAAGTATAACCTTATATACTATTACGTTATAAGGTATAAGGATATATTGCATTACTATATGGAGTATAACCTTATATACTATTACGTTATAAGGTATAACGATATATTGCACCACTTTATGACGTATAACGTCATATACTATTACGTTACAACCAATAACGTTATACTGCGTCACTATATGACGTATAACGTTATATACTATTACGCTATAAGGTATAACGTTTGTTGCAACACTATATCACTTATAACGTTATATTGCATCACTATATTTCGTATAAAGTTATGGAGTATTACGTTTTAACGTATAACGTTATATTGCATTACTATATGACGCATAACGTTTTGGAGTATTACGTTACAACGTATAACGATATATTGCATCACTATGTGACGTATAACGTTATATACTATTACGTTATAAGGTAATACGTCATATTGCATCACTATGTCACTTATAACGTTACATAGCATCCCTATATGCCGTATAACGTTATGAACTATTACGTTATAACATATAGCGTTATCGAGTATTACCTTATATCGTATAACGATTTATACTATTACGTTATAACGCATTACGTTATATTGCATCACTATATCACTTATAACGTTATATTGCATCACTATATGATGTATAACGTCATATACTATTACGTTGTAACCTATAACGTTGTACTGCATCACTATATGACGTATAACGTTATATGCTATTACGTTATAAGGTATAACGTTATATTGCATCACTATATGAAGTATAACCTTATATACTATTACGTTATAACGGATAACGATATATTTCATCACTATGTGACGTATAACGTTATATTGCATTACTATATGACGTATAACGTTATGGAGTATTACGTTTTAACGTATAACGTTATATACTATTACGTTATAACGGATAGCGATATATTTCATCACTATGTGACGTATAACGTTATATAGTATTACGTTAGAACCTATAACGTTATACTGCGTCTCTATATGACGTATAACGATATATACTATTACGATATAAGGTATAATGATATAATGCATCACAATATGAAGTATAACCATATATACTATTACGTTATAAGATATAACGATATATTGCATCACTATATGAAGTATAACCTTATATACTATTACGTTATAAGGTATAAGAATATATTGCACCACTATATGACGTATAACGTCATATAATATTACGTTATAACCTATAACGTTGTACCGCATCACTATATGACCTATAACGTTATATACTATTACGTTATAAGGATTAACGTTATATTGCATCACTATATCACTTATAACGTTATATAGCATCCCTATATGACGTATAACGTTATGAACTATTACGTTATAACGTATAGCGTTATATTGCATCACTATATCACTTATAACGTTATATTGCACCACTATATGACGTATAACGTCATATACTATTACGTTGTAACCTATAACGTTGTACTGCATCACTATATGACGTATAACGTTATATGCTATTACGTTATAAGGTATAACGTTATATTGCATCACTATATCACTTATAACGTTATATAGCATCCCTATATGACGTATAACGTTATGAACTATTACGTTATAACGTGTAGCGTTATATTGCATCACTATATCACTTATAACGTTATATTACATTACTATATGACGTATAACGTTATGGAGTATTGTGTTACAACGTATAACGATATATTGCATCACTATGTGGCGTATAACGATATATACTATTACGTTATAACGCATAACGTTATATTGCATCACTATATCACTTATAACGTTATATTGCACCACTATATGACGTATAACGTCATATACTATTACGTTGTAACCTATAACGTTGTACTGCATCACTATATGACGTATAACGTTATATGCTATTACGTTATAAGGTATAACGTTATATTGGATCATTATGTGACGTATAACGTTCTATACTATTACGTTATAATGCATAACGTTATATTGCATCACTATATGGCGTGTAACGTTATTGAGTATTACGTTTCAACGTATAACGTTATATACTATTACGGTATAACGGATAACGATATATTCATCGCTATGTGACGTATAACGTTATATACTATTACGTTATAAGGTATATCGATATAATGCATTACTATATGAAATATAACCTTATATATTACTACGTTATAAGGTATGACGATATATTGCTTGACTATATGAAGTATAACCTTATATACTATTACATTATAACGTATAACGTTATGGTGTATTACCTTCTAACTTATAACGATTTATACTATTATGTTATAACGCATAACGCTATATTGCATCACTATATCACTTATAACGTTATATTGCATCACTATATGAAGTATAACCTTATATACTATTACGTTATAAGGTATAAGGATATATTGCATTACTATATGGAGTATAACCTTATATACTATTACGTTATAAGGTATAACGATATATTGCACCACTTTATGACGTATAACGTCATATACTATTACGTTACAACCAATAACGTTATACTGCGTCACTATATGACGTATAACGTTATATACTATTACGCTATAAGGTATAACGTTTGTTGCAACACTATATCACTTATAACGTTATATTGCATCACTATATTTCGTATAAAGTTATGGAGTATTACGTTTTAACGTATAACGTTATATTGCATTACTATATGACGCATAACGTTTTGGACTATTACGTTACAACGTATAACGATATATTGCATTACTATGTGACGTATAACGTTATATACTATTACGTTATAACCTATAACGTTTTACTGTGTCACCATATGACGCATAACGACATATACTGTTATAACGTATAACGTTATATTGCATTACTATATGACGTATAACGTTATGGAGTATTACGTTACAACCTATAACGTTATACTGCGTCACTATGTGACGTATAACGTTATATACTATTACGTTATAAGGTATAACAATATATTGCATCACTATATGAAGTATAACCTTATATACTATTACGTTATAAGGTATAACGTTATATTGCTTCACTATATGAAGTATAACCTTATGTACTATTACATTATAAGGTATAACGATATATTGCACCACTATATGACGTATAACGTCATATACTATTACGTTATAACCTATAACGTTGTACTGCATCACTGTGTGACGTATAACGTCATATACTATTACATTATAACGTATAACGTTATGGAGTATTACCTTATAACTTATAACGATTTATACTATTATGTTATAACGCATAACGCTATACTGCATCACTATATCACTTATAACGTCATATTGCATCACTATATGAAGTATAACCTTATATACTATTACGTTATAAGGTATAACGTTATATTGCATCACTATATGAAGTATAACATTATATACTATTACGTTATAAGGAATAACGTCATATTGCATCACTATATCACTTATAACGGTATATAGCATCCCTATATGACGTATAACGTTATGAACTATTACGTTATAACGTATAGCGTTGAAGAGTATTACCTTATATCGTATAACGATTTAAACTATTACGTTATATCGCATAACCTTATATTGCTTCACTATATCACTTATAACGTTATATTGCATCACTATATCGCTTATAACGTTATATTGTACCACTATATCACTTATAACGTTATATTGCACCGCTATATGACGTATAACGTCATATACTATTACGTTATAACCTATAACGTTGTACTGCACCACTATACGACGTATAACGTTATATACAATTACGTTATAAGATATAACGTAATATTGCATCACTATATCACTTATAGCGTTATATTGCATCACTATATGAAGTATAACGTTATATACTAGTACGTTATAAGGTATAACGATATATTGCATCACTATATGAACTATAACCTTATATACTATTACATTATAAGGTATAACGATATATTGCACCACTATATGACGTATAACGTCATATACTATTACGTTATAACCTATAACGTTATACTGCATCACTATATGACGTACAACGTTATATACTATTACGTTATAAGGTATAACGATACATTGCATCACTATATGAAGTACAACCTTATATACTATTACGTTATAACGCATAACGTTATATTGCATCACTATATCACTTATAACGTTATATTGCACCACTATTTGACGTATAACGTTATGAACTATTACGTTATAACGTATAGCGTTATATTGCATCACTATATCACTTATAACGTTATATTGCACCACTATATGACGTATAACGTCATATACTATTACGTTGTAACCTATAACGTTGTACTGCATCACTATATGACGTATAACGTTATATGCTATTACGTTATAAGGTATAACGTTATATTGCATCACTATATCACTTATAACGTTATATAGCATCCCTATATGACGTATAACGTTATGAACTATTACGTTATAACGTATAGCGTTATATTGCATCACTATATCACTTATAACGTTATATTACATTACTATATGACGTATAACGTTATGGAGTATTGTGTTACAACGTATAACGATATATTGCATCACTATGTGGCGTATAACGATATATACTATTACGTTATAACGCATAACGTTATATTGCATCACTATATCACTTATAACGTTATATTGCACCACTATATGACGTATAACGTCATATACTATTACGTTGTAACCTATAACGTTGTACTGCATCACTATATGACGTATAACGTTATATGCTATTACGTTATAAGGTATAACGTTATATTGGATCATTATGTGACGTATAACGTTCTATACTATTACGTTATAATGCATAACGTTATATTGCATCACTATATGGCGTGTAACGTTATTGAGTATTACGTTTCAACGTATAACGTTATATACTATTACGGTATAACGGATAACGATATATTCATCGCTATGTGACGTATAACGTTATATACTATTACGTTATAAGGTATATCGATATAATGCATTACTATATGAAATATAACCTTATATATTACTACGTTATAAGGTATGACGATATATTGCTTGACTATATGAAGTATAACCTTATATACTATTACATTATAACGTATAACGTTATGGTGTATTACCTTCTAACTTATAACGATTTATACTATTATGTTATAACGCATAACGCTATATTGCATCACTATATCACTTATAACGTTATATTGCATCACTATATGAAGTATAACCTTATATACTATTACGTTATAAGGTATAAGGATATATTGCATTACTATATGGAGTATAACCTTATATACTATTACGTTATAAGGTATAACGATATATTGCACCACTTTATGACGTATAACGTCATATACTATTACGTTACAACCAATAACGTTATACTGCGTCACTATATGACGTATAACGTTATATACTATTACGCTATAAGGTATAACGTTTGTTGCAAC
This sequence comes from Bombus affinis, assembly GCF_024516045.1. NCBI lineage: Eukaryota > Metazoa > Arthropoda > Insecta > Hymenoptera > Apidae > Bombus > Bombus affinis. The sequence continues at coordinate 17,866 of NW_026109078.1, forward strand.
ACTATATCACTTATAACGTTATATTGCATCACTATATTTCGTATAAAGTTATGGAGTATTACGTTTTAACGTATAACGTTATATTGCATTACTATATGACGCATAACGTTTTGGACTATTACGTTACAACGTATAACGATATATTGCATTACTATGTGACGTATAACGTTATATACTATTACGTTATAACCTATAACGTTTTACTGTGTCACCATATGACGCATAACGACATATACTGTTATAACGTATAACGTTATATTGCATTACTATATGACGTATAACGTTATGGAGTATTACGTTACAACCTATAACGTTATACTGCGTCACTATGTGACGTATAACGTTATATACTATTACGTTATAAGGTATAACAATATATTGCATCACTATATGAAGTATAACCTTATATACTATTACGTTATAAGGTATAACGTTATATTGCTTCACTATATGAAGTATAACCTTATGTACTATTACATTATAAGGTATAACGATATATTGCACCACTATATGACGTATAACGTCATATACTATTACGTTATAACCTATAACGTTGTACTGCATCACTGTGTGACGTATAACGTCATATACTATTACATTATAACGTATAACGTTATGGAGTATTACCTTATAACTTATAACGATTTATACTATTATGTTATAACGCATAACGCTATACTGCATCACTATATCACTTATAACGTCATATTGCATCACTATATGAAGTATAACCTTATATACTATTACGTTATAAGGTATAACGTTATATTGCATCACTATATGAAGTATAACATTATATACTATTACGTTATAAGGAATAACGTCATATTGCATCACTATATCACTTATAACGGTATATAGCATCCCTATATGACGTATAACGTTATGAACTATTACGTTATAACGTATAGCGTTGAAGAGTATTACCTTATATCGTATAACGATTTAAACTATTACGTTATATCGCATAACCTTATATTGCTTCACTATATCACTTATAACGTTATATTGCATCACTATATCGCTTATAACGTTATATTGTACCACTATATCACTTATAACGTTATATTGCACCGCTATATGACGTATAACGTCATATACTATTACGTTATAACCTATAACGTTGTACTGCACCACTATACGACGTATAACGTTATATACTATTACGTTATAAGATATAACGTAATATTGCATCACTATATCACTTATAGCGTTATATTGCATCACTATATGAAGTATAACGTTATATACTAGTACGTTATAAGGTATAACGATATATTGCATCACTATATGAACTATAACCTTATATACTATTACATTATAAGGTATAACGATATATTGCACCACTATATGACGTATAACGTCATATACTATTACGTTATAACCTATAACGTTATACTGCATCACTATATGACGTACAACGTTATATACTATTACGTTATAAGGTATAACGATACATTGCATCACTATATGAAGTACAACCTTATATACTATTACGTTATAACGCATAACGTTATATTGCATCACTATATCACTTATAACGTTATATTGCACCACTATTTGACGTATAACGTTATGAACTATTACGTTATAACGTATAGCGTTATATTGCATCACTATATCACTTATAACGTTATATTGCACCACTATATGACGTATAACGTCATATACTATTACGTTGTAACCTATAACGTTGTACTGCATCACTATATGACGTATAACGTTATATGCTATTACGTTATAAGGTATAACGTTATATTGCATCACTATATCACTTATAACGTTATATAGCATCCCTATATGACGTATAACGTTATGAACTATTACGTTATAACGTATAGCGTTATATTGCATCACTATATCACTTATAACGTTATATTACATTACTATATGACGTATAACGTTATGGAGTATTGTGTTACAACGTATAACGATATATTGCATCACTATGTGGCGTATAACGATATATACTATTACGTTATAACGCATAACGTTATATTGCATCACTATATCACTTATAACGTTATATTGCACCACTATATGACGTATAACGTCATATACTATTACGTTGTAACCTATAACGTTGTACTGCATCACTATATGACGTATAACGTTATATGCTATTACGTTATAAGGTATAACGTTATATTGGATCATTATGTGACGTATAACGTTCTATACTATTACGTTATAATGCATAACGTTATATTGCATCACTATATGGCGTGTAACGTTATTGAGTATTACGTTTCAACGTATAACGTTATATACTATTACGGTATAACGGATAACGATATATTCATCGCTATGTGACGTATAACGTTATATACTATTACGTTATAAGGTATATCGATATAATGCATTACTATATGAAATATAACCTTATATATTACTACGTTATAAGGTATGACGATATATTGCTTGACTATATGAAGTATAACCTTATATACTATTACATTATAACGTATAACGTTATGGTGTATTACCTTCTAACTTATAACGATTTATACTATTATGTTATAACGCATAACGCTATATTGCATCACTATATCACTTATAACGTTATATTGCATCACTATATGAAGTATAACCTTATATACTATTACGTTATAAGGTATAAGGATATATTGCATTACTATATGGAGTATAACCTTATATACTATTACGTTATAAGGTATAACGATATATTGCACCACTTTATGACGTATAACGTCATATACTATTACGTTACAACCAATAACGTTATACTGCGTCACTATATGACGTATAACGTTATATACTATTACGCTATAAGGTATAACGTTTGTTGCAACACTATATCACTTATAACGTTATATTGCATCACTATATTTCGTATAAAGTTATGGAGTATTACGTTTTAACGTATAACGTTATATTGCATTACTATATGACGCATAACGTTTTGGACTATTACGTTACAACGTATAACGATATATTGCATTACTATGTGACGTATAACGTTATATACTATTACGTTATAACCTATAACGTTTTACTGTGTCACCATATGACGCATAACGACATATACTGTTATAACGTATAACGTTATATTGCATTACTATATGACGTATAACGTTATGGAGTATTACGTTACAACCTATAACGTTATACTGCGTCACTATGTGACGTATAACGTTATATACTATTACGTTATAAGGTATAACAATATATTGCATCACTATATGAAGTACAACCTTATATACTATTACGTTATAACGCATAACGTTATATTGCATCACTATATCACTTATAACGTTATATTGCACCACTATTTGACGTATAACGTTATGGAATATTACGTTTTAACGTATAACGTTATATACTATTACGTTATAACGCATAACGTTATATTGCATCACTATATCACTTATAACGTTATATTGCATCACTATATCACTTATAACGTTATATTGCATCACTATATGACGCAGAACGTCATATACTATTACATTATAACTTATAACGTCATAGAGTATTACGCTATAACGTATGACTACATATTGTATCACTATATGACGAATAACGTCATATACTTTTACGTTATAACGTATAACGGTATATTGCATTAATATATGACGCATAACGTTATGGAGCATTACGTTACAACGTATAACGACATATTGCATGACTATGTGACGTGTAACGTTATATACTATTGCGTTATAACCTATAACGTTATACTGCATCACTATATGACGTATAACGTTATATACTATTACGGTATAACGTATAACGATATATTGCATCACTATTTGACGTATAACGTTATATACTATTACGTTATAACGGATAACGATATATTTCATCACTATGTGACGTATAACCTTGTATACTATTACGTTATAAGGTATAACGATATATTGCATCACTATATGAAGTATAACGTTATATACTATTACGTTATAAGGTATAACAATATATTGCACCACTATATGACGTATAACGTCATATAATATTACGTTATAACCTATAACGTTGTACCGCACCACTATATGACGTATAACGTTATATACTATTACGTTATAAGGTAATACGTCATATTGCATCACTATGTCACTTATAACGGTATATAGCATCCCCATATGACGTATAACGTTATGAACTATTACGTTATAACGTATAGCGTTGAAGAGTATTACCTTATATCGTAAAACGATTTAAACTATTACGTTATATCGCATAACCTTATATTGCTTCACTATATCACTTATAACGTTATATTGTACCACTATATCACTTATAACGTTATATTGCACCGCTATATGACGTATAACGTCATATACTATTACGTATAACCTATAACGTTGTACTACATCACTATATGACGTATAACGTTATATACTATTTCGTTATAAGATATAACGTAATATTGCATCACTATATCACTTATAACGTTATATTGCATCACTATATGACGCATAACGTCATATACTATTACATTTATCTTATAACGTTATAGAGTATTACGCTATAACGTATGACTACATATTGCATCACTATATGACGAATAACGTCATATACATTTACGTTATAACGTATAACGGTATATTGCATTACATATTGCATTACTATATGACGCATAACGTTATGGAGCATTACGTTACAACGTATAACGACATATTGCATGACTATGTGACGTATAACGTTCTATACTATTGCGTTATGACCTATAACGTTATACTGCATCACTATATGACGTATAACGTTATATACTATTACGTTATAAGGTATAACGATATATTGCATCACTATATGAAGTATATCTTTATATACTATTACGTTATAACTAATAACGTTATATTGCATCACTATATCACTTATAACATTATATTGCACCGCTATATGACGTATAACGTCATATACTATTACGTTATAACCTATAACGTTCTACTGCATCACTATATGACGTATAACGTTATATACTATTACGTTATAAGATATAACGTTGTATTGCATCACTATATCACTTATAGCTTTATATTGCATCACTATATGAAGTATAACGTTATATACTAGTACGTTATAACGCATAACGTTATATTGCATCACTATATCACTTATAACGTTATATTGCATCACTATATGACGCATAACGTTATATTGCATCACTATATGACGCATAACGTCATATACTATTACATTATAACTTATAACGATATAGAGTATTACGCTATAACGTATGACTACATATTGCATCACTATATGACGTATAATGTTATATACTATTACGTTATAACGTATAACGATATGTTGCATCACTATTTGACGTATAACGTTATATACTATTACGTTATAATGCATAACGGTATATTGCATCACTATATGAAGTATAACGTTATATACAATTACGTTATAAGGTATAACGATATATTGCATCACTATTTGACGTATAACGTTATATACTATTACGTTATATTGCATAACGGTATATTGCATCACTATATGAAGTATAACGTTATATACTATTACATTATAACTTATAACGATATAGAGTATTACGCTATAACGTATGACTACACATTGCATCACTATATGACGTATAACGTCATATACTATTACGTTATAACCTATAACGTTATACTGCATCACTATATGACGTATAACTTTATATACTATTACGTTATAAGGTATAACGATATATTGCATCACTATATGAAGCATACCCTTATATACTATTACATTATAAGGTATAACGATATATTGCACCACTATATGACGTATAACGTCATATACTATTACGTTATAACCTATAACGTTATACTCCATCACTATATGACGTATAATGTTATATACTACTACGTTATAAGGTATAACGATATATTGCATCACTATATGAAGTATAACATTATATACTATTACGTTATAACGCATAACGTTATATTGCATCACTATATCACTTATAAAGTTATATTGCATCACTATTTGATGTATAACGTTATATACTATTACGTTATAAGGTATAACCTTATATTGCATCACTATATGAAGTATAACCTTATATACTATTACATTATATGGTATAACGATATATTGCACCACTATATGACGTATAACGTCATATACTATTACGTTATAACCTATAACGATATATTTCATCACTATGTGACGTATAACGATATACTATAACGTTATAAGGTATAACGATATAATGCATCACTATATGAAGTATAACCTTATATACTATTACATTATAACGTATAACGATATATTGCATCACTATTTGACGTATAACGTTATATACTATTACGTTATAATGCATAACGTTATATTGCATCACTATATGAAGTATAACGTTATATACTATTACGTTATAAGATATAACGTAATATTGCATCACTATATCACTTATAACGTTATATTGCATCACTATATGACGCATAACGTCATATACTATTACATTATATCTTATAACGTTATAGAGTATTACGCTATAACGTATGACTACATATTGCATCACTATATGACGAATAACGTCATATACATTTACGTTATAACGCATAACGTTATATTGCATCACTATATCACTTATAAAGTTATATTGCATCACTATTTGATGTATAACGTTATATACTATTACGTTATAAGGTATAACCTTATATTGCATCACTATATGAAGTATAACCTTATATACTATTACATTATAAGGTATAACGATATATTGCACCACTATATGACGTATAACGTTATATACTATTACGTTATAAGTAATAAAGTTATATTACATCACTATATCACTTATAACGATATATAGCATCCCTATATGACGTATAACGTTACGAACTATTACGTTATAACGTATAGCGTTATATTGCATCACTATATCACTTACAACGTTATATTGCATCACTATATCACTTATAACGTTATATGGCATTACTATATAACGTATAACGTTATGGAGTATTACGTTATAACCTATAGTGTTATAGAGTATTACCTTATATCGTATAACGATTTTCACTATTTCTTATAACGCATAACGCTATATTGCATCACTGTATGAAGTATAACCTTATATACTATTACGTTATAAGGAATAACGTTATATTGCATCACTATATCACTTATAACGTTATATAGCATCCCTATATGACGTATAACGTTATGAACTATTACGTTATAACGTATAGCGTTATAGAGTATTACCTTATATCGTATAACGATTTATACTATTACGTTATAACGCATTACGTTATATTGCATCGCTATATCACTTATAACGTTATATTGCATCACTAAATCACTTATAACGTTATATTGCATCGCTATATCACTTTTAACGTTATATTGCTTCACTATATGAAGCATAACGTTATATACTAGTACGTTATAACGCATAACGTTATATTGCATCACCATATGACGTATAACGTTATGGAGTATTACGTTTTAGCGTATAACGTTATATACTATTACGTTATAACGGATAACGATATATTTCATCACTATGTGATGTATAACGTTATATTGCATTACTATATGACGTATAACGTTATGGAGTATTACGTTTTAACGTATAACGTTATATACTATTACGTTATAACGGATAACGATATATTTCATCACTATGTGACGTATAACGTTATATACTATTACGTTAGAACCTATAACGTTATACTGCGTCACTATATGACATATAACGTTATATACTATTACGTTATAAGGAATAACGTTATATTGCATCACTATATCACTTATAGCGTTATATTGCATCACTATATGAAGTATAACGTTATATACTAGTACGTTATAACGCATAACGTTATATTGCATCACTATATCACTTATAACGTTATATTGCATCACTATATCACTTATAACGTTATATTGCATTACTATATGACGTATAACGTTATGGAGTATTGCGTTACAACGTATAACGATATATTGCATCACTATGTGGCGTACAACGATATATACTATTACGTTATAACGCATAACGTTATATTGCATCACTATATCACTTATAACGTTATATTGCACCAGTATATGACATATAACGTCATATACTATTACGTTGTAACCTATAACGTTGTACTGCATCACTATATGACGTATAACGTTATATGCTATTACGTTATAAGGTATAACGTTATATTGGATCATTATGTGACGTATAACGTTCTATACTATTACGTTATAATGCATAACGTTATATTGCATCACTATATGACGTATAACGTTATGGAGTATTACGTTTGAACGTATAACGTTATATACTATTACGGTATAACGGATAACGATATATTTAGCACTATGTGAAGTATAACGTTATATACTATTACTTTAGAACCTATAACGTTATACTGCGTCACTGTATGACGTATAACGTTATATACTATTACGTTATAACCTGTAACGTTGTACCGCATCACTATATGACGTATAACGTTATATAGTATTACGATATAAGGTAATACGTTATATTGCATCACTATATCACATATAACGTTATATAGCATCCGTATATGACGTATAACGTTATGAACTATTACGTTATAATCTATAACGTTGTACTGCATCACTATATGACGTATAACGTTAAATACTATTACGTTATAAGGTAATACATTATATTGCATCACTATATCACTTATAACGTTATATAGCATCCCTATATGACGTATAACGTTATATACTATTACGTTATAAGGTAATACGTTATATTGCATCACTATATCACTTATAACGTTATATTGCACCACTATATGACGTATAACGTCATATACTATTACGTTGTAACCTATAACGTTGTACTGCATCACTATATGACGTATAACGTTATATAATAATACCTTATAAGGTATAACGTTATATTGCATCACTATATCACTTATAACGTTATATTGCTTCACTATATGAAGCATAACGTTATATACTAGTACGTTATAACGCATAACGTTATATTGCATCACCATATGACGTATAACGTTATGGAGTATTACGTTATAACGTATAACGTTATATACTATTACGTTATAACGGATAACGATATATTTCATCACTATGTGACGTATAACGTTATATTGCATTACTATATGATGTATAACGTTATGGAGTATTACGTTTTAACGTATAACGTTATATACTATTACGTTATAACGGATAACGATATATTTCATCACTATGTGACGTATAACGTTATATACTATTACGTTAGAACCTATAACGTTATACTGCGTCTCTATATGACGTATAACGATATATAATATTACGATATAAGGTATAACGATATAATGCATCACTATATGAAGTATAACCTTATATACTATTACGTTATAAGGTATAACGATATATTGCATCACTATATGAAGTATAACCTTATATACTATTACGTTATAAGGTATACCAATATATTGCACCACTATATGACGTATAACGTCATATAATATTACGTTATAACCTATAACGTTGTACCGCATCACTATATGACGTATAACGTTATATACTATTACGTTATAAGGTAATACGTTATATTGCATCACTATATCACTTATAGCGTTATATAGCATCCCTATATGACGTATAACGTTATGAACTATTACGTTATAACCTATAACGTTGTACTGCATCACTATATGACGTATAACGTTATATACTATTACGTTATATGATATAACCTTATATTGCATCACTATATCACTTATAGCGTTATATTGCATCACTATATGACGTATAATGTTATGAACTATTACGTTATAACGTATAGCGTTATATTGCATCACTATATCACTTATAACGTTATATTGCATCACTATATCACTTATAACGTTATATTGCATTACTATATGACGTATAACGTTATGGAGTATTGCGTTACAACGTGTAACGATATATTGCATCACTATATGACGTATAACGTTATATGCTATTACGTTATAAGGTATAACGATATATTGCATCACTATATGACGTGTAACGTTATATACTATTACGTTATAAGGTATAACGTTATATTGCACCACTATATGACGTATAACGTTATGGAGTATTACGCTGTAACGTATAACGATATATTGCATCACTATGTGACGTATAACGGTATATACTATTACGTTATAACGCATAACGTTATATTGCATCACTATATGACGTATAACGTTATATACTAATACGTTATAAGGTATAACGTTATATTGCACCACTCTATAACTTATAACGTTATATAGCATTCCTATATGACGTATAAAGTTATGAACTATTACGTTATAACCTATAGTGTTATAGAGTATTCCCTTATATCGTATAACGATTTTCACTATTACTTATAACGCATAACGCTATATTGCATCACTATATGAAGTATAACCTTATATACTATTACGTTATAAGGTATAACGATATATTGCTTCACTATATGAAGTATAACCTTATATACTATTACGTTATAAGGTATAACGATATATTGCACCACTATATGACGAATAACTTCATATTCTATTACGTTACAACCAATAACGTTATACTGCGTCACTATATGACGTAAAACGTTATATACTATTACGTTATAAGGAATAACGTTATATTGCATCACTATATCACTTATAACGTTATATAGCATCCCTATATGACGTATAACGTCATATACTATTACGTTGTAACCTATAACGTTGTACTGCATCACTATATGACGAATAACGTTATATGCTATTACGTTATAAGATATAACGTTATATTGCATCATTATGTGACGTATAACGTTCTATACTATTACGTTATAAGGAATAACGTTATATTGCATCACTATATCACTTATAACGTTATATAGCATCCCTATATGACGTATAACGTTATGAACTATTACGTTATAACGTATAGCGTTGTAGAGAATTACCTTATAACGTATAACGATTTAAACTATTACGTTATAACGCATAACGTTATATTGCATCACTATATCACTTATAACGTTATATTGCATCACTATATCACTTATAACGTTATATTGTACCACTATATCAGTTATAACGTTATATTGCATCACTATATCACATATAACGTTTTATTGCACAGCTATATGACGTATACCGTCATATACTATTACGTTAGAACCTATAACGTTATACTGCGTCACTATATGACGTATAACGATATATACTATTACGTTATATGGTATAACGATATAATGCATCACTATGTGACGTATAACGTTATGTACTATTACGTTATAAGGTATAACGATATAATGCATCACTATATGTAGTATAACCTTATATGCTACTACGTTATAAGGTATAACAATATATTGCACCACTATGTGACGTATAACGTTATGGAGTATTACGTTTTAACGTATAACGTTATGTACTATTACGTTATAACGCATAACGTTATATTGCATCACTATATCACTTATAACGTTATATTGCACAACTATTTGACGTATAACGTCGTATAATATTACGTTATAACCTAAAACGTTGTACCGCATCACTATATGACGTATAACGTTATATACTATTACGTTATAAGGAATAAAGTTATATTACATCACTATATCACTTATAACGATATATAGCATCCCTATATGACGTATAACGTTACGAACTATTACGTTATAACGTATAGCGTTATATTGCATCACTATATCACTTACAACGTTATATTGCATCACTATATCACTTATAACGTTATATGGCATTACTATATAACGTATAACGTTATGGAGTATTACGTTGTAACCTATAGTGTTATAGAGTATTACCTTATATCGTATAACGATTTATACTATTACGTTATAACGCATTACGTTATATTGCATCGCTATATCACTTATAACGTTATATTGCATCACTAAATCACTTATAACGTTATGTTGCATCGCTATATCACTTATAACGTTATATTGCTTCACTATATGAAGCATAACGTTATATACTAGTACGTTATAACGCATAACGTTATATTGCATCACCATATGACGTATAACGTTATGGAGTATTACGTTTTAGCGTATAACGTTATATACTATTACGTTATAACGGATAACGATATATTTCATCACTATGTGACGTATAACGTTATATTGCATTACTATATGACGTATAACGTTATGGAGTATTACGTTTTAACGTATAACGTTATATACTATTACGTTATAACGGATAACGATATATTTCATCACTATGTGACGTATAACGTTATATACTATTACGTTAGAACCTATAACGTTATACTGCGTCTCTATATGACGTATAACGATATATACTATTACGATATAAGGTATAACGATATAATGCATCACTATATGAAGTATAACCTTATATACTATTACGTTATAAGGTATTACGATATATTGCATCACTATATGAAGTATAACCTTATATACTATTACGTTATAAGGTATAACAATATATTGCACCACTATATGACGTATACCGTTATATAATATTACGTTATAACCTATAACGTTGCACCGCATCACTATATGACGTATAACGTTATATACTATTACGTTATAAGGTAATACGTTATATTGCATCACTATATCACTTATAACGTTATATAGCATCCCTATATGACGTATAACGTTATGAACTATTACGTTATAATCTATAACGTTGTACAGCATCACTATATGCCGTATAACGTTATATACTATTACGTTATAAGATATAACGTTATATTGCATCACTATATCACTTATAGCGTTATATTGCATCACTATATCACTTATAACGTTATATTGCATTACTATATGACGTATAACGTTATGGAGTATTGCGTTACAAAGTATAACGATATATTGCATCACTATGTGGCGTATAACGATATATACTATTACGTTATAACGCATAACGTTATATTGCATCACTATATCACTTATAACGTTATATTGCACCACTATATGACGTATAACGTCATATACTATTACGTTGTAACCTATAACGTTGTACTGCATCACTATATGACGTATAACGTTATGTACTAATACGTTATAAGGTATAACGTTATATTGCATCACTATATCACTTATAACGTTATATTGCTTCACTATATGAAGCATAACGTTATATACAAGTACGTTATAACGCATAACGTTATATTGCATCACCATATGACGTATAACGTTATGGAGTATTACGTTTTAACGTATAACGTTATATACTAGTACGTTATAACGCATAACGTTATATTGCATCACCATATGACGTATAACGTTATGGAGTATTACGTTTTAGCGTATAACGTTATATACTATTACGTTATAACGGATAACGATATATTTCATCACTATGTGACATATAACGTTATATTGCATTACTATATGACGTATAACGTTATGGAGTATTACGTTTTAACGTATAACGTTATATACTAGTACGTTATAACGCATAACGTTATATTGCATTACTATATGACGTATAACGTTATGGAGTATTACGTTTTAACGTATAACGTTATATACTATTACGTTATAACGGATAACAATATATTGCACCACTATATGACGTATAACGTCATATAATATTACGTTATAACCTATAACGGTGTACCGCATCACTATATGACGTATAACGTTATATACTATTACGTTATAAGGTAATACGTTATATTGCATCACTATATCACTTCTAACGTTATATAGCATCCCTATATGACGTATAACGTTATGAACTATTACGTTATAACCTATAACGTTGTACTGCATCACTATATGACGTATAACGTTATATACTATTACGTTATAAGATATAACGTTATATTGCATTACTATATCACTTATAGCGTTATATTGCATCACTATATGAAGTATAACGTTATATACTAGTACGTTATAACGCATAACGTTATATTGCATCACTATATCACTTATAACGTTATATTGCATCACTATATCACTTATAACGTTATATTGCATCACTATATCACTTATAACGTTATATTGCACCGCTATATGACGTATAACGTCATATACTACTACGTTATAACCTATAACGTTGTACTGCATCACTATATGACGTATAACGTTATATACTGTTACGTTATAAGATATAACGTTATATTGCATCACTATATCACTTATAGCGTTATATTGCATCACTGTATGACGTATAACGTTATATACTATTACGTTATAACGTATAGCGGTATATTTCATCACTATATCATAACTATGTGACACTGTGTGACGGATAACGTTATATACAATTACGTTATTACCTATAACGTTATACTGCATCACTATATGACGTATAATGTCATATACTGTTATAACGTATAACGTTATATTGCATGACTATATGACGTAGAACGTTATGGAGTATTACGTTACAACGTATAACGATATATTGCATCACTATGTGACATATAACGTTATATGCTATTACGTTATAAGGTATAACGTTATATTGCATCACTATATCACTTATAACGTTATATTGCACCACTATATGGCGTATAACGTCATATACTATTACGTTATAACCTATAACGATGTACTGAATCACTATATGACGTATAACGTTATATGCTATTACGTTATAAGGTATAACGTTATATTGCATCACTATATCACTTACAACGTTATATTGCACCACTATATGGCGTATAACGTCATATACTATTACGTTATAAGGTATAACGATATATTGCACCACTATATGACGAGTAACTTCATATTCTATTACGGTACAACCAATAACGTTATACTGCGTCACTATATGACATATAACGTTATATACTATTACGTTATAAGGAATAACGTTATATTGCATCACTATATCACTTATAGCGTTATATTGCATCACTATATGAAGTATAACGTTATATACTAGTACGTTATAACGCATAACGTTATATTGCATCACTATATCACTTATAGCGTTATATTGCATCACTATATGAAGTATAACGTTATATACTAGTACGTTATAACGCATAACGTTATATTGCATCACTATATCACTTATAACGTTATATTGCATCACTATATCACTTATAACGTTATATTGCATCACTATATCACTTATAACGTTATATGGCATCACTATATCACTTATAACGTTATATTGCATTACTATATGACGTATAACGTTATGGAGTATTGCGTTACAACGTATAACGATATATTGCATCACTATGTGGCGTATAACGATATATACTATTACGTTATAACGCATAACGTTATATTGCATCACTATATCACTTATAACGTTATATTGCACCACTATATGACGTATAACGTCATATACTATTACGTTGTAACCTATGACGTTGTACTGCATCACTATATGACGTATAACGTTATATGCTATTACGTTATAAGGTATAACGTTATATTGCATCATTATGTGACGTATAACGTTCTATACTATTACGTTATAATGCATAACGTTATATTGCATCACTATATGACGTGTAACGTTATATACTACTGCGTTCTAGGGTATAACGTTATATTGCATCACTATATGACGTATAACGTTATGGAGTATTACGTTTCAACGTATAACGTTATATACTATTACGGTATAACGGATAACGATATATTTAGCACTATGTGACGTATAACGTTATATACTATTACTTTAGAACCTATAACGTTATACTGCGTCACTGTATGACGTATAACGTTATATACTATTACGTTATAACCTATAACGTTGTACCGCATCACTATATGACGTATAACGTTATATACTATTACGTTATAAGGTAATACGTTATATTGCATCACTATATCACTTATAACGTTATATAGCATCCCTATATGACGTATAACGTTATGAACTATTACGTTATAATCTATAACGTTGTACTGCATCACTATATGACGTATAACGTTATATACTATTACGTTATAAGGTAATACGTTATATTGCATCACTATATCGCTCATAACGTTATATAGCATCCCTATATGACGTATAACGTTATATACTATTACGTTATAAGGTAATACGTTATATTGCATCACTATATGACGTATAACGTTATATACTAATACGTTATAAGGTATAACGTTATATTGCATCACTATATTACCTATAACGTTATATTGCTTCACTATATGAAGCATAACGTTATATACTAGTACGTTATAACGCATAACGTTATATTGCATCACCATATGACGTATAACGTTATGGAGTATTGCGTTACAACGTATAACGATATATTGCATCACTATGTGGCGTATAACGATATATACTATTACGTTATAACGCATAACGCTATATTGCATCACTATATCACTTATAACGTTATATTGCATCACTATATGAAGTATAACCTTATATACTATTACGTTATAAGGTATAACGTTATATTGCATCACTATATGGAGTATAACCTTATATACTATTACGTTATAAGGTATAACGACATATTGCACCACTATATGACGTATAACGTCATATACTATTACGTTGTAACCTATAACGTTGTACTGCATCACTATATGACGTATAACGTTATATACTATTACGTTATAAGGTATAACGTTATATTGCATCACTATATCACTTACAGCGTTATATTGCATCACTATATCACTTATAACGTTATGAACTATTACGTTATAATCTATAACGTTGTACTGCATCACTATATGACGTATAACGTTATATACTATTACGTTATAAGGTAATACGTTATATTGCATCACTATATCGCTCATAACGTTATATAGCATCCCTATATGACGTATAACGTTATATACTATTACGTTATAAGGTAATACGTTATATTGCATCACTATATCACATATAACGTTATATAGCATCCCCTATATGACGTATAACGTTATGAACTATTACGTTATAATCTATAACGTTGTACTGCATCACTATATGACGTATAACGTTATATGCTATTACGTTTTAACGTATAACGTTATATTGCATTACTATATGACGTACAACGTTATGGAGTATTACGATACAACGTATAACGATATATTGCATCACTATATAACGTATAACGTTATATACTATTACGTTATGAGGTATAGCGTTATATTGCATCACTATATCACTTACAGCGTTATATTGCATCACTATATCACTTATAACGTTATATGGCATTACTATATAACGTATAACGTTATGGAGTATTAAGTTATAACCTATAGTGTTATAGAGTATTACCTTATATCGTATAACGATTTTCACTATTACTTATAACGCATAACGCTATATTGCATCACTATATGAAGTATAACCTTATATAATATTACGTTATAAGGAATAATGTTATATTGCATCACTATATCACTTATAACGTTATATAGCATCCCTATATGACGTATAACGTTATGAACTATTACGTTATAACATATAGCGTTATAGAGTATTACCTTATATCGTATAACGATTTATACTATTACGTTATAACGCATAACCTTATATTGCATCACTATATCACTTATAACGTTATATTGCATCACTATATCGCTTATAACGATACATTGTACCACTATATCACTTATAACGTTATATTGCATCACTATATCACTTATAACGTTATATAGCACCGCTATATGACGTAGAACGTCATATACTATTACGCTATAACCTATAACGTTGTACTGCATCACTATATGACGTATAACGTTATATACTATTACGTTATAAGATATAACGTTATATTGCATCACTATATCACTTATAGCGTTATATTGCATCACTATATGAAGTATAACGTTATATGGCATCACTATATCACTTATAACGTTATATTGCATTACTATATGACGTATAACGTTATGGAGTATTGCGTTACAACGTATAACGATATATTGCATCACTATGTGGCGTATAACGATATATACTATTACGTTTATAACGCATAACGTTATATTGCATCACTATATCACTTATAACGTTATATTGCACCACTATATGACGTATAACGTTATGAACTATTACGTTATAATCTATAACGTTGTACTGCATCACTATATGACGTATAACGTTATATGCTATTACGTTATAAGGTATAACGTTATGTTGCATCATTATGTGACGTATAACGTTCTATACTATTACGTTATAATGCATAACGTTATATTGCATCACTATATGACGTGTAACGTTATATACTATTACGTTATAAGGTATAACGTTATATTGCATCACTATATGACGTATAACGTTATGGAGTATTGCGTTACAACGTATAACGATATATTGCATCACTATGTGGCGTATAACGATATATACTATTACGTTATAACGCATAACGTTATATTGCATCACTATATCACTTATAACGTTATATTGCACCACTATATGACGTATAACGTCATATACTATTACGTTGTAACCTATAACGTTGTACTGCATCACTATATGACGTATAACGTTATATACTAATACGTTATAAGGTATAACGTTATATTGCATCACTAAATCACCTATAACGTTATATTGCTTCACTATATGAAGCATAACGTTATATACTAGTACGTTATAACGCATAACGTTATATTGCATCACCATATGACGTATAACGTTATGGAGTATTGCGTTACAACGTATAACGATATATTGCATCACTATGTGGCGTATAACGATATATACTATTACGTTATAACGCATAACGCTATATTGCATTACTATATCACTTATAACGTTATATTGCATCACTATATGAAGTATAACCTTATATACTATTACGTTATAAGGTATAACGATATATTGCATCACTATATGGAGTATAACCTTATATACTATTACGTTATAAGGTATAACGACATATTGCACCACTATATGACGTATAACGTCATATACTATTACGTTGTAACCAATAACGTTGTACTGCATCACTATATGACGTATAACGTTATATACTATTACGTTATAAGGTATAACGTTATATTGCATCACTATATCACTTATACCGTTATATAGCACCACTATATGACGTATAACGTCATATACTATTACGTTGTAACCTATAACGTTGTACTGCATCACTATATGACGTATAACGTTATATGCTATTACGTTTTAACGTATAACGTTATATTGCATTACTATATGACGTACAACGTTATGGAGTATTACGATACAACGTATAACGATATATTGCATCACTATATGACGTATAACGTTATATACTATTACGTTATAAGGTATAGCGTTATATTGCATCACTATATCACTTACAGCGTTATATTGCATCACTATATCACTTATAACGTTATATGGCATTACTATATAACGTATAACGTTATGGAGTATTAAGTTATAACCTATAGTGTTATAGAGTATTACCTTATATCGTATAACGATTTTCACTATTACTTATAACGCATAACGCTATATTGCATCACTATATGAAGTATAACCTTATATAATATTACGTTATAAGGAATAACGTTATATTGCATCACTATATCACTTATAACGTTATATAGCATCCCTATATGACGTATAACGTTATGAACTATTACGTTATAACATATAGCGTTATAGAGTATTACCTTATATCGTATAACGATTTATACTATTACGTTATAACGCATAACCTTATATTGCATCACTATATCACTTATAACGTTATATTGCATCACTATATCGCTTATAACGATATATTGTACCACTATATCACTTATAACGTTATATTGCATCACTATATCACTTATAACGTTATATAGCACCGCTATATGACGTAGAACGTCATATACTATTACGCTATACTAACCTATACCTACTACTAACCTATAACGTTGTACTGCATCACTATATGACGTATAACGTTATATACTATTACGTTATAAGATATAACGTTATATTGCTTCACTATATCACTTATAGCGTTATATAGCATCCCTATATGACGTATAACGTTATGAACTGTTACGTTATAACGTATAGCGTTATAGAGTATTACCTTATATCGTATCACGATTTATACTATTACGTTATAACGCATAACCTTATATTGCATCACTATATCACTTATAACGTTATATTGCATCACTATATGATGTATAACGTTATATACTATTACGTTATAAGGTATAAAGTTATATTGCATCAGTATATCACTTATAACGTTATATTGCTGCACTGTATGAAGCCTAACGTTATATACTATTGCGTTATAACGCATAACGTTATATTGCATCACTATATGCCGTATAACGTTATATACTATTACGGTATAACCTATAACGTTATACTGCATCACTATATGACGTATAACGTTATATACTATTACGTTATAACGTATAACGATATATTGCATCACTATTTGACGTATAACGTTATATACTATTACGTTATAATGCATAACGTTATATTGCATCACTATATGAAGTATAACCTTATATACTATTACATTATATGGTATAACGATATATTGCACCACTATATGAAGTATAACGTCATATACTATTACGTTATAACCTATAACGTTATACTGCATCACTATATGACGTATAACGTTATATACTATTACGTTATAAGGTATAACGATATATTGCATCACTATATGAAGTATAACCTTATATACTATTACGTTATAACGCATAACGTTATATTGCATCACTATATCACTTATAACGTTATATTGCATCACTATATGATGTATAACGTTATATACTATTACGTTATAAGGTATAACGTTATATTGCATCACTATATCACTTATAACGTTATATTGCTGCACTGTATGAAGCCTAACGTTATATACTATTGCGTTATAACGCATAACGTTATATTGCATCACTATATGCCGTATAACGTTATATACTATTACGTTATAGCGAATAACGATATATTGCACCACTATATGACGTATCACTTTATATTGCATCACTATATGACGTATAACGTTATGAACTATTACGTTATAATCTATAACGTTGTACTGCATCACTATATGACGTATAAACGTTATATACTATTACGTTATAAGGTAATACGTTATATTGCATCACTATATCGCTCATAACGTTATATAGCATCCCTATATGACGTATAACGCTATATACTATTACGTTATAAGGTAATACGTTATATTGCATCACTATATCACATATAACGTTATATAGCATCCCTATATGACGTATAACGTTATGAACTATTACGTTATAATCTATAACGTTGTACTGCATCACTATATGACGTATAACGTTATATGCTATTACGTTATAAGGTATAACGTTATGTTGCATCATTCTGTGACGTATAACGTTCTATACTATTACGTTATAATGCATAACGTTATATTGCATCACTATATGACGTGTAACGTTATATACTATTACGTTATAAGGTAATAACGTTATATTGCATCACTATATGACGTATAACGTTATGGAGTATTGCGTTACAACGTATAACGATATATTGCATCACTATGTGGCGTATAACGATATATACTATTACGTTATAACGCATAACGTTATATTGCATCACTATATCACTTATAACGTTATATTGCACCACTATATGACGTATAACGTCATATACTATTACGTTGTAACCTATAACGTTGTACTGCATCACTATATGACGTATAACGTTATATACTAATACGTTATAAGGTATAACGTTATATTGCATCACTGTATCACCTATAACGTTATATTGCTTCACTATATGAAGCATAACGTTATATACTAGTACGTTATAACGCATAACGTTATATTGCATCACCATATGACGTATAACGTTATGGAGTATTGCGTTACAACGTATAACGATATATTGCATCACTATGTGGCGTATAACGATATATACTATTACGTTATAACGCATAACGCTATATTGCATCACTATATCACTTATAACGTTATATTGCATCACTATATGAAGTATAACCTTATATACTATTACGTTATAAGGTATAACGATATATTGCATCACTATATGGAGTATAACCTTATATACTATTACGTTATAAGCTATAACGACATATTGCACCACTATATGACGTATAGCGTCATATACTATTACGTTGTAACCTATAACGTTGTACTGCATCACTATATGACGTATAACGTTATATACTATTACGTTATAAGGTATAACGTTATATTGCATCACTATATCACTTATACCGTTATATAGCACCACTATATGACGTATAACGTTATATACTATTACGTTATAAGGTATAGCGTTATATTGCATCACTATATCACTTACAGCGTTATATTGCATCACTATATCACTTATAACGTTATATGGCATTACTATATAACGTATAACGTTATGGAGTATTAAGTTATAACCTATAGTGTTATAGAGTATTACCTTATATCGTATAACGATTTTCACTATTACTTATAACGCATAACGCTATATTGCATCACTATATGAAGTATAACCTTATATAATATTACGTTATAAGGAATAACGTTATATTGCATCACTATATCACTTATAACGTTATATAGCATCCCTATATGACGTATAACGTTATGAACTATTACGTTATAACATATAGCGTTATAGAGTATTACCTTATATCGTATAACGATTTATACTATTACGTTATAACGCATAACCTTATATTGCATCACTATATCACTTATAACGTTATATTGCATCACTATATCGCTTATAACGATATATTGTACCACTATATCACTTATAACGTTATATTGCATCACTATATCACTTATAACGTTATATAGCACCGCTATATGACGTAGAACGTCATATACTATTACGCTATAACCTATAACGTTGTACTGCATCACTATATGACGTATAACGTTATATACTATTACGTTATAAGATATAACGTTATATTGCTTCACTATATCACTTATAGCGTTATATAGCATCCCTATATGACGTATAACGTTATGAACTGTTACGTTATAACGTATAGCGTTATAGAGTATTACCTTATATCGTATCACGATTTATACTATTACGTTATAACGCATAACCTTATATTGCATCACTATATCACTTATAACGTTATATTGCATCACTATATCGCTTATAACGTTATACTGTTCCACTATATCACTTATAACGTTATATTGCATCACTATATCACTTATAACGTTTTATGGCACCGCTATATGACGTATAACGTCATATACTATTACGCTATAACCTATAACGTTGTACTGCATCACTATATGTCGTATAACGTTATATACTATTACGTTATAAGATATAACGTTATATTACATCACTATTTGACGTATAACGTTATATACTATTACGTTATAATGCATAACGTTATATTGCATCACTATATGAAGTATAACCTTATATACTATTACATTATATGGTATAACGATATATTGCACCACTATATGACGTATAACGTCATATACTATTACATTATAACTTATAATGTTATAGAGTATTACGCTATAACGTATGACTACATATTGCATCACTATATGACGAATAACGTCATATACTTTTTACGTTATAACGTATAACGGTATATTGCATTACTATATGACGCATAACGTTATGGAGCATTGCGTTACAACGTATAACGACATATTGCATGACTATGTGACGTATAACGTTATATACTATTGCGTTATAACCTATAACGCTATACTGCATCACTATATGACGTATAACGTTATATACTATTACGTTATAACGTATAACGATATATTGCATCACTATTTGACGTATAACGTTATATACTATTACGTTATAATGCATAACGTTATATTGCATCACTATATGAAGTATAACCTTATATACTATTACATTATATGGTATAACGATATATTGCACCACTATATGGACGTATAACGTCATATACTATTACGTTATAACCTATAACGTTATACTGCATCACTATATGACGTATAACGTTATATACTATTACGTTATAAGGTATAACGATATATTGCATCACTATATGAAGTATAACCTTATATACTATTACGTTTATAACGCATAACCTTATATTGCATCACTATATCACTTATAACGTTATATTGCATCACTATATCGCTTATAACGTTATATTGTACCCCTATATCACTTATAACGTTATATTGCATCACTATATCACATATAACGTTATATAGCATCCCTATATGAGGTATAACGTTATATACTATTACGTTATAACGTATACGATATATTGCATCACTATTTGACGTATAACGTTATATACTATTACGTTATAATGCATAACGTTGATTAACTATATGATGTATAACGTATATACTATTACGTTATAAGGTATAACGATATATTGCATCACTATATGAAGTACATCCTTATATACTATTACGTTATAACGCATAACGTTATATTGCATCACTATATCACTTATAACGATATATTGTATCACTATATGAAGTATAACCTTATATACTATTACATTATAAGGTATAACGATATATTGCAACCACTATATGACGTATAACGTCAAATACTATTACGTTATAACCTATAACGTTGTACTGCATCACTATATGACGTATAACGTTATATACTATTACGTTATAACGTATAATGATATGTTGCATCACTATATGAAGTATGACCTTATATACTATTACGTTATAAGGTATAACGATATTTTGCATCTGTATATGACGAATAACATCATATACTCTTACGTTATAACGTACAACGATATATTGCATCACTATATGACGTATAAACGTTATATACGATTACGTTATAAGATATAACGTTATATTGCATCACTATATCACTTATAACGTTATATAGCATCCCTATATGAGGTATAACGTTATGAACTATTACGTTATAACGTATAGCGTTATAGAGTATTACCTTATATCGTATAACGATTTATACTATTACGTTATAACGCATATACGCTATATTGCATCACTATATCACTTATAACGTTATATTGCATCACTATATTACTTATAACGTTAAATAGCATCCCTATATGACGTATAACGTTGTATACTATTACGTTATAACGCATAACGTTATATTGCTCTCTATATCACTTATAACGTTATATCTCACCGCTATATGACGTATAGCGTCATATACTATTACGTTATAACCTATAACGTTTTACTGCATCACTATATGACGTATAACGTTATGGAGTATTATGTTTTAACGTATAACATTATATTGCATTTCTATATGGCGTATAACGTTATGGAGTATTACGTTGTAACGTATAACGATATATTGCACCACTATGTGACCTATAACGTTATATACTATTACGTTATAACGTACAACGATATATTGCATCACTATATGAAGTATAACCTTATATACTATTACGTTATAAGTTATAACGATATTTTGCATCAGTATATGACGAATAACGTTATATACTCTTACGTTATAACGTATAACGTTATATTGTGTCACTATATGACGTATAACGTTATATACTATTACGTTATGACGTATAACGATATTGCATCACTATATGACGTATAACGTTATATACTATTACGTTATAAGATATAACGTTATATTGCATCACTATATCACTTATAACGTTATATAGCATCCCTATATGACGTATAACGTTATGAACTATTACGTTATAAACATATAGCGTTATAAAGTATTACCTTATATCGTATAACGATTTATACTATTACGTTATAACGCATAACCTTATATTGCATCACTATATCACTTATAACGTTATATTGCATCACTATATCGCTTATAACCGTTATATTGTACCACTATATCACTTATACGTTATATTGCATCACTATATGACGTATAACGTTATATACTATTACGTTATAACGTATAACCGATATATTGCATCACTATTTGACGTATAACGTTATATACTATTACGTTATAATGCATAACGTTATATTGCATCACTATATGAAGTATAACCTTATATACTATTACATTATATGGTATAACGATATATTGCACCACTATATGACGTATAACGTCATATACTATTACGTTTATAACCTATAACGTTATACTGCATCACTATATGACGTATAAAGTTATATACTATTACGTTATAAGGTATAACGATATATTGCATCACTATATGACGTATAACGTTATATACTATTACGTTATAAGGTATAACGATATATTGCATCACTATATGAAGTATAACCTTATATACTATTACGTTATAACGCATAACGTTATATTGCATCACTATATCACTTATAACGTTATATTGCATCACTATATGATGTATAACGTTATATACTATTACGTTATAAGGTATAACGTTATATTGCATCACTATATCACTTATAACGTTATATTGCTGCACTGTATGAAGCCTAACGTTATATTACTATTGCGTTATAAACGCATAACGTTATATTGCATCACTATATGCCGTATAACGTTATATACTATTACGTTATAGCGTATAACGATATATTGCACCACTATATGACGTATCACTTTATATTGCATCACTATATGACGTATAACGTTATATAGTATTACGATATAAGGTAATACGTTATATTGCATCACTATATCACTTATAACGTTATATTGCTTCAGTATATGAAGCATAACGTTATATACTAGTACTTATAACGCATACGTTATATTGCATCACCATATGACGTATAACGTTATGGAGTATTACGTTTTAACGTATAACGTTATATACTATTACGTTATAACGGATAACGATATATTTCATCACTATGTGACGTATAACGTTATATAATAATACCTTATAAAGGTATAACGTTATATTGCATCACTATATCACTTATAACGTTATATTGCTTCACTATATGAAGCATAACGTTATATACTAGTACGTTATAACGCATAACGTTATATTGCATCACCATATGACGTATAACGTTATGGAGTATTACGTTTTAACGTATAACGTTATATACTATTACGTTATAAACGGATAACGATATATTTCATCACTATGTGACGTATAACGTTATATTGCATTAATATATGATGTATAACGTTATGGAGTATTACGTTTTAACGTAAAACGTTATATACTATTACGTTATAACGGATAACGATATATTTCATCACTATGTGACGTATAACGTTATATAATAATACCTTATAAGGTATAACGTTATATTGCATCACTATATCACTTATAACGTTATATTGCTTCACTATATGAAGCATAACGTTTATACTAGTACGTTATAACGCATAACGTTATATTGCATCACCCATATGACGTATAATCGTTATGGAGTATTACGTTTTAACGTATAACGTTATATACTATTACGTTAAAACGGATAACGATATATTTCATCACTATGTGACGTATAACGTTATATTGCATTACTATATGATGTATAACGTTATGGAGTATTACGTTTTAACGTATAACGTTATATACTATTACGTTATAACGGATAACGATATATTACATCACTATGTGACGTATAACGTTATATACTATTACGTTAGAACCTATAACGTTATACTGCGTCCTCTATATGACGTATAACGATATATAATATTACGCTATATGGTATAACGATATAATGCATCACTATATGAAGTATAACCTTATATACTATTACGCTATAAGGTATAACGATATATTGCATCACTATATGAAGTATAACCTTATATACTATTACGTATAAGGTATAACAATATATTGCACCACTATATGACGTATAACGTCATATAATATTACGTTATAACCTATAACGTTGTACCGCACCACTATATGACGTATAACGTTATATACTATTACGTTATAAGGTAATACGTTATATTGCATCACTATATCACTTATAGCGTTATATAGCATCCCTATATGACGTATAACGTTATGAACTATTACGTTATAACCTATAACGTTGTACTGCATCACTATATGACGTATAACGTTATATACTATTACGTTATATGATATAACCTTATATTGCATCACTATATCACTTATAGCGTTATATTGCATCACTATATGACGTATTATGTTATGAACTATTACGTTATAACGTATAGCGTTATATTGCATCACTATATCACTTATAACGTTATATTGCATCACTATATCACTTATAACGTTATATTGCATTACTATATGACGTATAACGTTGTGGAGTATTGCGTTACAACGTGTGACGATATATTGCATCACTATATGACGTATAACGTTATATGCTATTACGTTATAAGGTATAACGATATATTGCATCACTATATGACGTGTAACGTTATATACTATTACGTTATAAGGTATAACGTTATATTGCACCACTATATGACGTATAACGTTATGGAGTATTACGCTGTAACGTATAACGATATATTGCATCACTATGTGACGTATAACGTTATATACTATTACGTTATAACGCATAACGTTATATTGCATCACTATATGACGTATAACGTTATATACTAATACGTTATAAGGTATAACGTTATATTGCACCACTCTATAACTTATAACGTTATATAGCATTCCTATATGACGTATAAAGTTATGAACTATTACGTTATAACCTATAGTGTTATAGAGTATTCCCTTATATCGTATAACGATTTTCACTATTACTTATAACGCATAACGCTATATTGCATCACTATATGAAGTATAACCTTATATACTATTACGTTATAAGGTATAACGATATATTGCTTCACTATATGAAGTATAACCTTATATACTATTACGTTATAAGGTATAACGATATATTGCACCACTATATGACGAATAACTTCATATTCTATTACGTTACAACCAATAACGTTATACTGCGTCACTATATGACGTAAAACGTTATATACTATTACGTTATAAGGAATAACGTTATATTGCATCACTATATCACTTATAACGTTATATAGCATCCCTATATGACGTATAACGTCATATACTATTACGTTGTAACCTATAACGTTGTACTGCATCACTATATGACGAATAACGTTATATGCTATTACGTTATAAGATATAACGTTATATTGCATCATTATGTGACGTATAACGTTCTATACTATTACGTTATAAGGAATAACGTTATATTGCATCACTATATCACTTATAACGTTATATAGCATCCCTATATGACGTATAACGTTATGGAGTATTACGTTTTAACGTATAACGTTATGTACTATTACGTTATAACGCATAACGTTATATTGCATCACTATATCACTTATAACGTTATATTGCACAACTATTTGACGTATAACGTCGTATAATATTACGTTATAACCTAAAACGTTGTACCGCATCACTATATGACGTATAACGTTATATACTATTACGTTATAAGGAATAAAGTTATATTACATCACTATATCACTTATAACGATATATAGCATCCCTATATGACGTATAACGTTACGAACTATTACGTTATAAGGTATAGCGTTATATTGCATCACTATATCACTTACAACGTTATATTGCATCACTACATCACTTATAACGTTATATGGCATTACTATATAACGTATAACGTTATGGAGTATTACGTTATAACCTATAGTGTTATAGAGTATTACCTTATATCGTATAACGATTTTCACTATTTCTTAAAACGCATAACGCTATATTGCATCACTGTATGAAGTATAACCTTATATACTATTACGTTATAAGGAATAACGTTATATTGCATCACTATATCACTTATAACGTTATATAGCATCCCTATATGACATATAACGTTATGAACTATTACGTTATAACGTATAGCGTTATAGAGTATTACCTTATATCGTATAACGATTTATACTATTACGTTATAACGCATTACGTTATATTGCATCGCTATATCACTTATAACGTTATATTGCATCACTAAATCACTCATAACGTTATATTGCATCGCTATATCACTTATAACGTTATATTGCTTCACTATATGAAGCATAACGTTATATACTAGTACGTTATAACGCATAACGTTATATTGCATCACCATATGACGTATAACGTTATGGAGTATTACGTTTTAGCGTATAACGTTATATACTATTACGTTATAACGGATAACGATATATTTCATCACTATGTGACGTATAACGTTATATTCCATTACTATATGACGTATAACGTTATGGAGTATTACGTTTTAACGTATAACGTTATATACTATTACGTTATAACGGATAACGATATATTTCATCACTATGTGACGTATAACGTTATATACTATTACGTTAGAACCTATAACGTTATACTGCGTCTCTATATGACGTATAACGATATATACTATTACGATATAAGGTATAACGATATAATGCATCACTATATGAAGTATAACCTTATATACTATTACGTTATAAGGTATTACGATATATTGCATCACTATATGAAGTATAACCTTATATACTATTACGTTATAAGGTATAACAATATATTGCACCAGTATATGACGTATACCGTTATATAATATTACGTTATAACCTATAACGTTGCACCGCATCACTATATGACGTATAACGTTATATACTATTACGTTATAAGGTATAACGTTATATTGCATCACTATATCACTTATACCGTTATATAGCACCACTATATGACGTATAACGTCATATACTATTACGTTGTAACCTATAACGTTGTACTGCATCACTATATGACGTATAACGTTATATGCTATTACGTTTTAACGTATAACGTTATATTGCATTACTATATGACGTACAACGTTATGGAGTATTACGATACAACGTATAACGATATATTGCATCACTATATGACGTATAACGTTATATACTATTACGTTATAAGGTATAGCGTTATATTGCATCACTATATCACTTACAGCGTTATATTGCATCACTATATCACTTATAACGTTATATGGCATTACTATATAACGTATAACGTTATGGAGTATTAAGTTATAACCTATAGTGTTATAGAGTATTACCTTATATCGTATAACGATTTTCACTATTACTTATAACGCATAACGCTATATTGCATCACTATATGAAGTATAACCTTATATAATATTACGTTATAAGGAATAACGTTATATTGCATCACTATATCACTTATAACGTTATATAGCATCCCTATATGACGTATAACGTTATGAACTATTACGTTATAACATATAGCGTTATAGAGTATTACCTTATATCGTATAACGATTTATACTATTACGTTATAACGCATAACCTTATATTGCATCACTATATCACTTATAACGTTATATTGCATCACTATATCGCTTATAACGATATATTGTACCACTATATCACTTATAACGTTATATTGCATCACTATATCACTTATAACGTTATATAGCACCGCTATATGACGTAGAACGTCATATACTATTACGCTATAACCTATAACGTTGTACTGCATCACTATATGACGTATAACGTTATATACTATTACGTTATAAGATATAACGTTATATTGCTTCACTATATCACTTATAGCGTTATATAGCATCCCTATATGACGTATAACGTTATGAACTGTTACGTTATAACGTATAGCGTTATAGAGTATTACCTTATATCGTATCACGATTTATACTATTACGTTATAACGCATAACCTTATATTGCATCACTATATCACTTATAACGTTATATTGCATCACTATATCGCTTATAACGTTATACTGTTCCACTATATCACTTATAACGTTATATTGCATCACTATATCACTTACAACGTTTTATGGCACCGCTATATGACGTATAACGTCATATACTATTACGCTATAACCTATAACGTTGTACTGCATCACTATATGACGTATAACGTTATATACTATTACGTTATAAGATATAACGTTATATTACATCACTATTTGACGTATAACGTTATATACTATTACGTTATAATGCATAACGTTATATTGCATCACTATATGCAGTATAACCTTATATACTATTACATTATATGGTATAACGATATATTGCACCACTATATGACGTATAACGTCATATACTATTACATTATAACTTATAATGTTATAGAGTATTACGCTATAACGTATGACTACATATTGCATCACTATATGACGAATAACGTCATATACTTTTACGTTATAACGTATAACGGTATATTGCATTACTATATGACGCATAACGTTATGGAGCATTGCGTTACAACGTATAACGACATATTGCATGACTATGTGACGTATAACGTTATATACTATTGCGTTATAACCTATAACGCTATACTGCATCACTATATGACGTATAACGTTATATACTATTACGTTATAACGTATAACGATATATTGCATCACTATTTGACGTATAACGTTATATACTATTACGTTATAATGCATAACGTTATATTGCATCACTATATGAAGTATAACCTTATATACTATTACATTATATGGTATAACGATATATTGCACCACTATATGACGTATAACGTCATATACTATTACGTTATAACCTATAACGTTATACTGCATCACTATATGACGTATAACGTTATATACTATTACGTGATAAGGTATAACGATATATTGCATCACTATATGAAGTATAACCTTATATACTATTACGTTATAACGCATAACCTTATATTGCATCACTATATCACTTATAACGTTATATTGCATCACTATATCGCTTATAACGTTATATTGTACCCCTATATCACTTATAACGTTATATTGCATCACTATATCACTTATAACGTTATATAGCATCCCTATATGAGGTATAACGTTATGAACTATTACGTTATAACGTATAGCGTTATAGAGTATTACCTTATATCGTATAACGATTTAAACTATTACGTTATAACGCATAACGTTATATTGCATCACTATATCACTTATAACGTTATATAGCATCCCTATATGAGGTATAACGTTATATACTATTACGTTATAACGTATAACGATATATTGCATCACTATTTGACGTATAACGTTATATACTATTACGTTATAATGCATAACGTTGATTAACTATATGATGTATAACGTTATATACTATTACGTTATAAGGTATAACGATATATTGCATCACTATATGAAGTACATCCTTATATACTATTACGTTATAACGCATAACGTTATATTGCATCACTATATCACTTATAACGATATATTGTATCACTATATGAAGTATAACCTTATATACTATTACATTATAAGGTATAACGATATATTGCACCACTATATGACGTATAACGTCAAATACTATTACGTTATAACCTATAACGTTGTACTGCATCACTATATGACGTATAACGTTATATACTATTACGTTATAACGTATAATGATATGTTGCATCACTATATGAAGTATGACCTTATATACTATTACGTTATAAGGTATAACGATATTTTGCATCTGTATATGACGAATAACATCATATACTCTTACGTTATAACGTACAACGATATATTGCATCACTATATGACGTATAACGTTATATACGATTACGTTATAAGATATAACGTTATATTGCATCACTATATCACTTATAACGTTATATAGCATCCCTATATGAGGTATAACGTTATGAACTATTACGTTATAACGTATAGCGTTATAGAGTATTACCTTATATCGTATAACGATTTATACTATTACGTTATAACGCATAACGCTATATTGCATCACTATATCACTTATAACGTTATATTGCATCACTATATTACTTATAACGTTAAATAGCATCCCTATATGACGTATAACGTTGTGAACTATTACGTCATAACGTATAGCGTTATATTGCATCACTATATGGCGTACAACGTTATGGAGTATTACGATACAACGTATAACGATATATTGCATCACTATGTGACGTATAACGTTGTATACTATTACGTTATAACGCATAACGTTATATTGCATCTCTATATCACTTATAACGTTATATCTCACCGCTATATGACGTATAGCGTCATATACTATTACGTTATAACCTATAACGTTTTACTGCATCACTATATGACGTATAACGTTATGGAGTATTATGTTTTAACGTATAACATTATATTGCATTTCTATATGGCGTATAACGTTATGGAGTATTACGTTGTAACGTATAACGATATATTGCACCACTATGTGACCTATAACGTTATATACTATTACGTTATAACGTACAACGATATATTGCATCACTATATGAAGTATAACCTTATATACTATTACGTTATAAGGTATAACGATATTTTGCATCAGTATATGACGAATAACGTTATATACTCTTACGTTATAACGTATAACGTTATATTGTGTCACTATATGACGTATAACGTTATATACTATTACGTTATGACGTATAACGATATATTGCATCACTATATGACGTATAACGTTATATACTATTACGTTATAAGATATAACGTTATATTGCATCACTATATCACTTACAACGTTATATAGCATCCCTATATGACGTATAACGTTATGAACTATTACGTTATAACATATAGCGTTATAAAGTATTACCTTATATCGTATAACGATTTATACTATTACGTTATAACGCATAACCTTATATTGCATCACTATATCACTTATAACGTTATATTGCATCACTATATCGCTTATAACGTTATATTGTACCACTATATCACTTATAACGTTATATTGCATCACTATATGACGTATAACGTTATATACTATTACGTTATAACGTATAACGATATATTGCATCACTATTTGACGTATAACGTTATATACTATTACGTTATAATGCATAACGTTATATTGCATCACTATATGAAGTATAACCTTATATACTATTACATTATATGGTATAACGATATATTGCACCACTATATGACGTATAACGTCATATACTATTACGTTATAACCTATAACGTTATACTGCATCACTATATGACGTATAACGTTATATACTATTACGTTATAAGGTATAACGATATATTGCATCACTATATGAAGTATAACCTTATATACTATTACGTTATAACGCATAACGTTATATTGCATCACTATATCACTTATAACGTTATATTGCATCACTATATGATGTATAACGTTATATACTATTACGTTATAAGGTATAACGTTATATTGCATCACTATATCACTTATAACGTTATATTGCTGCACTGTATGAAGCCTAACGTTATATACTATTGCGTTATAACGCATAACGTTATATTGCATCACTATATGCCGTATAACGTTATATACTATTACGTTATAACCTATAACGTTATACTGCATCACTATATGACGTATAACGTTACATACTATTACGTTATAACGTATAACGATATATTGCATCACTATTTGACGTATAACGTTATATACTATTACGTTATAATGCATAACGTTATATTGCATCACTATATGAAGTATAACCTTATATACTATTACATTATATGGTTTAACGATATATTGCACCACTATATGAAGTATAACGTCATATACTATTACGTTATAACCTATAACGTTATACTGCATCACTATATGACGTATAACGTTATATACTATTACGTTATAAGGTATAACGATATATTGCATCACTATATGAAGTATAACCTTATATACTATTACGTTATAACGCATAACGTTATATTGCATCACTATATCACTTATAACGTTATATTGCATCACTATATGATGTATAACGTTATATACTATTACGTTATAAGGTATAACGTTATATTGCATCACTATATCACTTATAACGTTATATTGCTGCACTGTATGAAGCCTAACGTTATATACTATTGCGTTATAACGCATAACGTTATATTGCATCACTATATGCCGTATAACGTTATATACTATTACGTTATAGCGTATAACGATATATTGCACCACTATATGACGTATCACTTTATATTGCATCACTATATGACGTATAACGTTATATAGTATTACGATATAAGGTAATACGTTATATTGCATCACTATATCACTTATAACGTTATATTGCTTCACTATATGAAGCATAACGTTATATACTAGTACGTTATAACGCATAACGTTATATTGCATCACCATATGACGTATAACGTTATGGAGTATTACGTTTTAACGTATAACGTTATATACTATTACGTTATAACGGATAACGATATATTTCATCACTATGTGACGTATAACGTTATATTGTATTACTATATGATGTATAACGTTATGGAGTATTACGTTTTAACGTATAACGTTATATACTATTACGTTATAACGGATAACGATATATTTCATCACTATGTGACGTATAACGTTATATAATAATACCTTATAAGGTATAACGTTATATTGCATCACTATATCACTTATAACGTTATATTGCATCACTATATGAAGCATAGCGTTATATACTAGTACGTTATAACGCATAACGTTATATTGCATCACCATATGACGTATAACGTTATGGAGTATTACGTTTTAACGTATAACGTTATATACTATTACGTTATAACGGATAACGATATATTTCATCACTATGTGACGTATAACGTTATATTGCATTACTATATGATGTATAACGTTATGGAGTATTACGTTTTAACGTATAACGTTATATACTATTACGTTATAACGGATAACGATATATTTCATCACTATGTGACGTATAACGTTATATACTATTACGTTAGAACCTATAACGTTATACTGCGTCTCTATATGACGTATAACGATATATAATATTACGCTATATGGTATAACGATATAATGCATCACTATATGAAGTATAACCTTATATACTATTACGCTATAAGGTATAACGATATATTGCATCACTATATGAAGTATAACCTTATATACTATTACGTTATAAGGTATAACAATATATTGCACCACTATATGACGTATAACGTCATATAATATTACGTTATAACCTATAACGTTGTACCGCACCACTATATGACGTATAACGTTATATACTATTACGTTATAAGGT
Organism: Bombus affinis; assembly: GCF_024516045.1. Lineage (NCBI taxonomy): Eukaryota > Metazoa > Arthropoda > Insecta > Hymenoptera > Apidae > Bombus > Bombus affinis. Next base: position 54,621 of record NW_026109078.1, read on the forward strand.
AATACGTTATATTGCATCACTATATCACTTATAGCGTTATATAGCATCCCTATATGACGTATAACGTTATGAACTATTACGTTATAACCTATAACGTTGTACTGCATCACTATATGACGTATAACGTTATATACTATTACGTTATATGATATAACCTTATATTGCATCACTATATCACTTATAGCGTTATATTGCATCACTATATCACTTATAACGTTATATTGCATTACTATATGACGTATAACGTTATGGAGTATTGCGTTACAACGTGTGACGATATATTGCATCACTATATGACGTATAACGTTATATGCTATTACGTTATAAGGTATAACGATATATTGCATCACTATATGACGTGTAACGTTATATACTATTACGTTATAAGGTATAACGTTATATTGCACCACTATATGACGTATAACGTTATGGAGTATTACGCTGTAACGTATAACGATATATTGCATCACTATGTGACGTATAACGTTATATACTATTACGTTATAACGCATAACGTTATATTGCATCACTATATGACGTATAACGTTATATACTAATACGTTATAAGGTATAACGTTATATTGCACCACTCTATAACTTATAACGTTATGGAGTATTACGCTGTAACGTATAACGATATATTGCATCACTATGTGACGTATAACGTTATATACTATTACGTTATAACGCATAACGTTATATTGCATCACTATATGACGTATAACGTTATATACTAATACGTTATAAGGTATAACGTTATATTGCACCACTCTATAACTTATAACGTTATATAGCATTCCTATATGACGTATAAAGTTATGAACTATTACGTTATAACCTATAGTGTTATAGAGTATTCCCTTATATCGTATAACGATTTTCACTATTACTTATAACGCATAACGCTATATTGCATCACTATATGAAGTATAACCTTATATACTATTACGTTATAAGGTATAACGATATATTGCATCACTATATGACGTATAACGTTATATGCTATTACGTTATAAGGTATAACGATATATTGCATCACTATATGACGTGTAACGTTATATACTATTACGTTATAAGGTATAACGTTATATTGCACCACTATATGACGTATAACGTCATATACTATTACGTTGTAACCTATAACGTTGTACTGCATCACTATATGACGTATAACGTTATATACTAATACGTTATAAGGTATAACGTTATATTGCATCACTATATCACCTATAACGTTATATTGCTTCACTATATGAAGCATAACGTTATATACTAGTACGTTATAACGCATAACGTTATATTGCATCACCATATGACGTATAACGTTATGGAGTATTGCGTTACAACGTATAACGATATATTGCATCACTATGTGGCGTATAACGATATATACTATTACGTTATAACGCATAACGCTATATTGCATCACTATATCACTTATAACGTTATATTGCATCACTATATGAAGTATAACCTTATATACTATTACGTTATAAGGTATAACGATATATTGCATCACTATATGGAGTATAACCTTATATACTATTACGTTATAAGGTATAACGACATATTGCACCACTATATGACGTATAACGTCACATACTATTACGTTGTAACCTATAACGTTGTACTGCATCACTATATGACGTATAACGTTATATACTATTACGTTATAAGGTATAACGTTATATTGCATCACTATATCACTTATACCGTTATATAGCACCACTATATGACGTATAACGTCATATACTATTACGTTGTAACCTATAACGTTGTACTGCATCACTATATGACGTATAACGTTATATGCTATTACGTTTTAACGTATAACGTTATATTGCATTACTATATGACGTACAACGTTATGGAGTATTACGATACAACGTATAACGATATATTGCATCACTATATGACGTATAACGTTATATACTATTACGTTATAAGGTATAGCGTTATATTGCATCACTATATCACTTACAGCGTTATATTACATCACTATATCACTTATAACGTTATATGGCATTACTATATAACGTATAGCGTTATGGAGTATTAAGTTATAACCTATAGTGTTATAGAGTATTACCTTATATCGTATAACGATTTTCACTATTACTTATAACTCATAACGCTATATTGCATCACTATATGAAGTATAACCTTATATAATATTACGTTATAAGGAATAACGTTATATTGCATCACTATATCACTTATAACGTTATATAGCATCCCTATATGACGTATAACGTTATGAACTATTACGTTATAACATATAGCGTTATAAAGTATTACCTTATATCGTATAACGATTTACACTATTACGTTATAACGCATAACCTTATATTGCATCACTATATCACTTATAACGTTATATTGCATCACTATATCGCTTATAACGTTATATTGTACCACTATATCACTTATAACGTTATATTGCATCACTATATGACGTATAACGTTATATACTATTACGTTATAACGTATAACGATATATTGCATCACTATTTGACGTATAACGTTATATACTATTACGTTATAATGCATAACGTTATATTGCATCACTATATGAAGTATAACCTCTTATACTATTACATTATATGGTATAACGATATATTGCACCACTATATGACGTATAACGTCATATACTATTACGTTATAACCTATAACGTTATACTGCATCACTATATGACGTATAACGTTATATACTATTACGTTATAAGGTATAACGATAAATTGCATCACTATATGAAGTATAACCTTATATACTATTACGTTATAACGCATAACGTTATATTGCATCACTATATGCCGTATAACGTTATATACTATTACGTTATAACCTATAACGTTATACTGCATCACTATATGACGTATAACGTTATATACTATTACGTTATAACGTATAACGATATATTGCATCACTATTTGACGTATAACGTTATATACTATTACGTTATAATGCATAACGTTATATTGCATCACTATATGAAGTATAACCTTATATACTATTACGTTATAAGGTATAACGTTATATTGCATCACTATATCACTTATAACGTTATATTGCTGCACTGTATGAAGCCTAACGTTATATACTATTGCGTTATAACGCATAACGTTATATTGCATCACTATATGCCGTATAACGTTATATACTATTACGTTATAACCTATAACGTTATACTGCATCACTATATGACGTATAACGTTATATACTATTACGTTATAAGGTATAACGATATATTGCATCACTATATGAAGTATAACCTTATATACTATTACGTTATAACGCATAACGTTATATTGCATCACTATATCACTTATAACGTTATATTGCATCACTATATGATGTATAACGTTATATACTATTACGTTATAAGGTATAACGTTATATTGCATCACTATATCACTTATAACGTTATATTGCTGCACTGTATGAAGCCTAACGTTATATACTATTGCGTTATAACGCATAACGTTATATTGCATCACTATATGCCGTATAACGTTATATACTATTACGTTATAGCGTATAACGATATATTGCACCACTATATGACGTATCACTTTATATTGCATCACTATATGACGTATAACGTTATATAGTATTACGATATAAGGTAATACGTTATATTGCATCACTATATCACATATAACGTTATATAGCATCCCTATATGACGTATAACGTTATGGACTATTACGTTATAATCTATAACGTTGTACTGCATCACTATATGACGTATAACGTTAAATACTATTACGTTATAAGGTAATACATTATATTGCATCACTATATCACTTATAACGTCATATAGCATCCCTATATGACGTATAACGTTATATACTATTACGTTATAAGGTAATACGTTATATTGCATCACTATATCACTTATAACGTTATATTGCACCACTATATGACGTATAACGTCATATACTATTACGTTGTAACCTATAACGTTGTACTGCATCACTATATGACGTATAACGTTATATAATAATACCTTATAAGGTATAATTGCTTAACAATATAATACCTGTACTGTAATATTGTACTGTATGTAATATAAGGTACGTAATATAAGGTATAGTGAAGCAATATAACGTTATAAGTGATATAGTGATCCAATATAAGGTATTATATTGCTAACAATATAATACCTTATATTGCATCACTATATCACTTATAACGTTATATTGCTTCACTATATGAAGCATAACGTTATATACTAGTACGTTATAACGCATAACGTTATATTGCATCACCATATGACGTATAACGTTATGGAGTATTACGTTTTAACGTATAACGTTATATACTATTACGTTATAACGGATAACGATATATTTCATCACTATGTGACGTATAACGTTATATTGCATTACTATATGATGTATAACGTTATGGAGTATTACGTTTTAACGTATAACGTTATATACTATTACGTTATAACGGATAACGATATATTTCATCACTATGTGACGTATAACGTTATATACTATTACGTTAGAACCTATAACGTTATACTGCGTCTCTATATGACGTATAACGATATATAATATTACGATATAAGGTATAACGATATAATGCATCACTATATGAAGTATAACCTTATATACTATTACGTTATAAGGTATAACGATATATTGCATCACTATATGAAGTATAACCTTATATACTATTACGTTATAAGGTATAACAATATATTGCACCACTATATGACGTATAACGTCATATAATATTACGTTATAACCTATAACGTTGTACTGCATCACTATATGACGTATAACGTTATATACTATTACGTTATATGATATAACCTTATATTGCATCACTATATCACTTATAGCGATATATTGCATCACTATATGACGTATAATGTTATGAACTATTACGTTATAACGTATAGCGTTATATTGCATCACTATATCACTTATAACGTTATATTGCATCACTATATCACTTATAACGTTATATTGCATTACTATATGACGTATAACGTTATGGAGTATTGCGTTACAACGTGTAACGATATATTGCATCACTATATGACGTATAACGTTATATGCTATTACGTTATAAGGTATAACGATATATTGCATCACTATATGACGTGTAACGTTATATACTATTACGTTATAAGGTATAACGTTATATTGCACCACTATATGACGTATAACGATATGGAGTATTACGCTGTAACGTATAACGATATATTGCATCACTATGTGACGTATAACGTTATATACTATTACGTTATAACGCATAACGTTATATTGCATCACTATATGACGTATAACGTTATATACTAATACGTTATAAGGTATAACGTTATATTGCACCACTCTATAACTTATAACGTTATATAGCATTCCTATATGACGTATAAAGTTATGAACTATTACGTTATAACCTATAACGTTGTAGCGCATCACTATATGACGTATAACGTTATATACTATTACGTTATAAGGTAATACGTTATATTGCATCACTATATCACTTATAACGTTATATAGCATCCCTATATGACGTATAACGTTATGAACTCTTACGTTATAACCTATAACGTTGTACTGCTTCACTATATGACGTATAACGTTATGTACTATTACGTTATAAGATAAAACGTTATATTGCATCACTATATCACTTATAGCGTTATATTGCATCACTATGTTACGTATAACGTTATATACTGTTACGTTATAACGCATAACGTTATATTGCATCACTATATCACTTATAACGTTATATTGCATCACTATATGACGTATAACGTTATGGAGTATTACGTTTTAACGTATAACGTTATATACTATTACGTTATAACGGATAACGATATATTTCATCACTATGTGACGTATAACGTTATATACTATTACGTTAGAACCTATAACGTTATACTGCATCACTATATGACGTATAACGTTGTGGAGTATTGCGTTACAACGCATAACGTTATATTGCATCACTATATCACTTATAACGTTATATTGCATCACTAAATCACTTATAACGTTATATTGCATCACTATATCACTTATAACGTTATATTGCATCACTATACGATGTATAACCTTTATACTATTACGTTATAACTTATAACGGTATGTTGCATCACCATATGACTTGTAACGTTATACACTATTACGTTATATGGTATAACGTTATATTGCATCACTATATGACGTATAACGTTATGGAGTATTGCGTTACAACGTATAACGATATATTGCATCACTATGTGGCGTATAACGATATATACTATTACGTTATAACGCATAACGTTATATTGCATCACTATATCACTTATAACGTTATATTGCACCACTATATGACGTATAACGTCATATACTATTACGTTGTAACCTATAACGTTGTACTGCATCACTATATGACGCATAACGTTATATGCTATTACGTTATAAGGTATAACGTCATATTGCATCATTATGTGACGTATAACGTTCTATACTATTACGTTATAACGCATAACGTTATATTGCATCACTATATGACGTGTAACGTTATACACTATTACGTTATATGGTATAACGTTATATTGCATCACTATATGACGTATAACGTTATGGAGTATTACGTTTCAACGTATAACGTTATATACTATTACGGTATACCGGATAACGATATAGTTATCACTATGTGACGTATAACGTTATATACTATTACTTTAGAACCTATAACGTTATACTGCGTCACTGTATGACGTATAACGTTATATACTATTACGTTATAAGGTATAACGATATATTGCATTACTATTTGAAGTATAACATTATATACTACTACATTACAAGGTATAACGATATATTGCACCACTATATGTCGTATAGCGTCCCATACTATTACGTTATACCCTATAACGTTGTACTGCATCACTATATGATGTATAACGTTATATAGTATTACGCTATAAGGTATACCGTTATATTGCAACACTATATCACTTATAACGTTATATTGCATCACTATATGACGTATAAAGTTATGGAGTATTACGTTTTAACGTATAACGTTATATTGCATTACTATATGACGTATGACGTTTTGGAGTATTACGTTACAACGTATAACGATATATTGCATCACTATGTGACATATAACGTTATATACTATTACGTTATAACCTATAACGTTGTACTGCGTCACAATATGACGCATAACGACATATACTGTTATAACGTATAACGTTATATTGCATCACTATATCACTTATAACGTTATATTGCATCACTATATCACTTATAACGTTATATCGCATCACTATATCACTTATAACGTTATATTGCATCACTATATGATGTATAACCTTTATACTATTACGTTATAACTTATAACGGTATATTGCATCACTATATGACGTATAAAGTTATGGAGTATTATGTTTTAACGTATAACATTATATTGCATTTCTATATGGCGTATAACGTTATGGAGTATTACGTTGTAACGTATAACGATATATTGCATCACTATGTGACGTATAACGTTATATACTATTACGTTATAACGCATAACGTTATATTGCATCACTATATCACTTATAACGTTATATTGCACCACTATATGACGTATAGCGTCATATACTATTACCTTATAACCTATAACGTTGTACTGCATCACTATATGACGTATAACGTTATATACTATTACGTTATAAGGTATAACGTTTTATTGCATCACTATATCACTTATAACGTTATATTGCTTCACTATATGAAGCATAACGTTATATACTAGTACGTTATAACGCATAACGTTATATTGCATCACTATATGACGTATAACGTTATGGAGTATTACGTTTTAACGTATAACGTTATATACTATTACGTTATAACGGATAACGATATATTTCATCACTATGTGACGTATAACGTTATATTGCATTACTATATGACGTATAACGTTATATACTAGTACGTTATAACGCATATCGTTATATTGCATCACTATATGACGTATAACGTTATGGAGTATTACGTTTTAACGTATAACGTTATATACTATTACGTTATAACTGATAACGATATATTTCATCACTATGTGACGTATAACGTTATATACTATTACGTTATAAGGTATGACGATATAATGCATCACTATATGAAGTATAACCTTATATACTATTACGTTATAAGGTATAACAATATATTGCACCACTATATGACGTATAACGTTATGGAGTATTACGTTTTAACGTATAACGTTATATACTATTACGTTATAACGCATAACGTTATATTGCATCACTATATCACTTATAACGTTATATTGCATCACTATATCACTTATAACGTTATATTGCATCACTATATCACTTATAACGTTATATTGCACCGCTATATGACGTATAACGTCATATACTATTACGTTATAACCTATAACGTTGTACTGCATCACTATATGACGTATAACGTTATATACTATTACGTTATAAGATATAACGTTATGTTGCATCACTATATCACTTATAGCGTTATATTGTACCACTATATCACTTATAACGTTATATTGCATCACTATATCACTTATAACGTTATATTGCACCGCTATATGACGTATAACGTCATATACTATTACGTTATAACCTATAACGTTGTACTGCATCACTATATGAAGTATAACGTTATATACTAGTACGTTATAACGCATAACGTTATATTGCATCACTATATGACGTATAACGTTATGGAGTATTACGTTTTAACGTATAACGTTACATACTATTACGTTATAACGGATAACGATATATTTCATCACTATGTGAAGTAATACGTTATATACTATTACGTTATAAGGTATAACGATATAATGCATCACAATATGAAGTATAACCTTATATACTATTACGTTATAAGGTATAACGATATATTGCATCACTATATGAAGTATAACCTTATATACTATTACGCTATAAGGTATAACAATATATTGCAACACTATATGACGTATAACGTCATATACTATTACGCTAAAACCTATAACGTTGTACTGCATCACTATATGACGTATAACGTTATATACTATTACGTTATAAGATATAACGTTATATTGCATCACTATATCACTTATAGCGTTATATTGCATCACTATATGACGCATAACGTTATGGAGCATTACGTTACAACGTATAACGACATATTGCATGACTATGTGACGTATAACGTTATATACTATTGCGTTATAACCTATAACGCTATACTGCATCACTATATGACGTATAACGTTATATACTATTACGTTATAACGTATAACGATATATTGCATCACTATTTGAGGTATAACGTTATATACTATTACGTTATGACGCATAACGTTATATTGCATCACTATATGAAGTATAACCTTATATACTATTACATTATATGGAATAACGATATATTGCACCACTATATGACGTATAATGTCATATACTATTACGTTATAACCTATAACGTTATACTGCATCACTATATGACGTATAACGTTATATACTATTACGTTATAAGGTATAACGATATATTGCATCACTATATGAAGTATACCCTTATATACTATTACATTATAAGGTATAACGATATATTGCACCACTATATGACGTATAACGTCATATACTATTACGTTATAACCTATAACGTTATTCTGCATCACTATATGACGTATAACGTTATATACTATTACGTTATAAGGTATAACGATATATTGCATCACTATATGAAGTATAACCTTATATACTATTACGTTATGACGCATAACGTTATATTGCATCACTATATCACTTATAACGTTATATTGCATCACTATATGAAGCGTAACGTTATATACTAGTACGTTATAACGCATAACGCTATATTGCATCACTATATCACTTATAACGTTATATTGCACCGCTATATGACGAATAACGTCATATACTATTACGTTATAACCTATAACGTTGTACTGCATCACTGTATGACGTATAACGTTATACACTATTACGTTATAACGTACAACGATATATTGCATCACTATATGAAGTATAACCTTATATACTATAACGTTATAAGGTATAACGATATTTTGCATCAGTATATGACGAATAATGTCATATACTCTTACGTTATAACGTATAACGTTATATCGTATCACTATATGACGTATAACGTTATATACTATTACGTTATGACGTATAACGATATATTGCATCACTATATGACGTATAACGTTATATACTATTACGTTATAATATATAACGTTATATTGCATCACTATATGACGTATAACGTTATATACTATTACGTTATAACGTATAACGATATATTGCATCACTATTTGACGTATAACGTTATATACTATTACGTTATAACCTATAACGTTATACTGCATCACTATATGACGTATAACGTTATATACCATTACGTTATAAGGTATAACGATATATTGCATCACTATATGAAGTACAACCTTATATACTATTACGTTATAACGCATAACGTTATATTGCATCACTATATCACTTATAACGTTATATTGCATCACTATATGACGTATAAAGTTATGGAGTATTATGTTTTAACGTATAACATTATATTGCATTTCTATATGGCGTATAACGTTATGGAGTGTTACGTTGTAACGTATAACGATATATTGCATCACTATGTGACGTATAACGTTATATACTATTACGTTATAACGCATAACGTTATATTGCATCACTATATCACTTATAACGTTATATTGCACCACTATATGACGTATAACGTCATATACTATTACGTTATAACCTATAACGTTGTACTGCATCACTATATGACGTATAACGTTATATACTATTACGTTATAAGGTATAACGTTTTATTGCATCACTATATCACTTATAACGTTATATTGCTTCACTATATGAAGCATAACGTTATATACTAGTACGTTATAACGCATAACGTTATATTGCATCACTATATGACGTATAACGTTATGGAGTATTAAGTTTTAACGTATAACGTTATATACTATTACGTTATAACGGATAACGATATATTTCATCACTATGTGACGTATAACGTTATATTGCATTACTATATGACGTATAATGTTATATACTAGTACGTTATAACGCATAACGATATATTGCATCACTATATGACGTATAACGTTATGGAGTATTACGTTTTAACGTATAACGTTATATACTATTACGTTATAACTGATAACGATATATTTCATCACTATGTGACGTATAACGTTATATACTATTACGTTATAAGGTATGACGATATAATGCATCACTATATGAAGTATAACCTTATATACTATTACGTTATAAGGTATAACAATATATTGCACCACTATATGACGTATAACGTTATGGAGTATTACGTTTTAACGTATAACGTTATATACTATTACGTTATAACGCATAACGTTATATTGCATCACTATATCACTTATAACGTTATATTGCATCACTATATCACTTATAACGTTATATTGCATCACTATATCACTTATAACGTTATATTGCACCGCTATATGACGTATAACGTCATATACTATTACGTTATAACCTATAACGTTGTACTGCATCACTATATGACGTATAACGTTATATACTATTACGTTATAAGATATAACGTTATGTTGCATCACTATATCACTTATAGCGTTATATTGTACCACTGTATCACTTATAACGTTATATTGCATCACTATATCACTTATAACGTTATATTGCACCGCTATATGACGTATATCGTCATATACTATTACGTTATAACCTATAACGTTGTACTGCATCACTATATGAAGTATAACGTTATATACTAGTACGTTATAACGCATAACGTTATATTGCATCACTATATGACGTATAACGTTATGGAGTATTACGTTTTAACGTATAACGTTACATACTATTACGTTATAACGGATAACGATATATATCATCACTATGTGAAGTAATACGTTATATACTATTACGTTATAAGGTATAACGATATAATGCATCACAATATGAAGTATAACCTTATATACTATTACGTTATAAGGTATAACGATATATTGCAACACTATATGAAGTATAACCTTATATACTATTACGCTATAAGGTATAACAATATATTGCAACACTATATGACGTATTACGTCATATACTATTACGCTAAAACCTATAACGTTGTACTGCATCACTATATGACGTATAACGTTATATACTATTACGTTATAAGATATAACGTTATATTGCATCACTATATCACTTATAGCGTTATATTGCATCACTATATGACGCATAACGTCATATACTATTACATTATAACTTATAACGTTATAGAGTATTACGCTATAACGTATGACTACATATTGCATCACTATATGACGAATAACGTCATATACTTTTACGTTATAACGCATAACGGTATATTGCATAACTATATGACGCATAACGTTATGGAGCATTACGTTACAACGTATAACGACATATTGCATGACTATGTGACGTATAACGTTATATACTATTGCGTTATAACCTATAACGCTATACTGCATCACTATATGACGTATAACGTTATATACTATTACGTTATAACGTATAACGATATATTGCATCACTATTTGAGGTATAACGTTATATACTATTACGTTATGACGCATAACGTTATATTGCATCACTATATGAAGTATAACCTTATATACTATTACATTATATGGAATAACGATATATTGCACCACTATATGACGTATAATGTCATATACTATTACGTTATAACCTATAACGTTATACTGCATCACTATATGACGTATAACGTTATATACTATTACGTTATAAGGTATAACGATATATTGCATCACTATATGAAGTATACCCTTATATACTATTACATTATAAGGTATAACGATATATTGCACCACTATATGACGTATAACGTCATATACTATTACGTTATAACCTATAACGTTATTCTGCATCACTATATGACGTATAACGTTACATACTATTACGTTATAAGGTATAACGTTATATTGCATCACTATATCACTTATAACGTTATATTGCTTCACCATATGAAGCTTAACGTTATATACTAGTACGTTATAACGCATAACGTTATATTGCATCACTATATCACTTATAACGTTATATTGCACCGCTATATGACGTATAACGTCATATACTATTACGTTATAACCTATAACGTTGTACTGCATCACTATATGAAGTATAGCGATATATACTATTACGTTATAAGGTATACAGATACAATGCATCACTATATCACTTATAATGTTACATAGCATGCCTATATGACGCATAACGTTATGAACTATTACGTTATAACGTATAGCGTTGTACAGTATTACCTTATATCGTATAACGATTTAAACTATTACGTTGTAACGCATAACGTTATATTGCATTACTATATCACTTATAACGTTATATTGCATCACTATATCACTTATAACGTTATATTGTACCACTATATCAGTTATAACGTTATATGGCATCACTATATCACTTATAACGTTATATTGCACCGCTATATGACGTATAACATCATATACTATTACGTTATAACCTATAACGTTGTACTGCATCACTATATGACGTATAACGTTATATACTATTACGTTATAACGTATAACGATATGTTGCAATCACTATATGAAGTATAACCTTATATACTATTACGTTATAAGGTATAACGATATTTTGCGTCAGTATATGACGAATAACGTCATATACTCTTACGTTATAACGTATAACGTTATATTGCATCACTATATGCCGTATAACGTTATATACTATTACGTTATAAGATATAACGTTATATTGTATCACTATATCACTTATAACGTTATATAGCATCACTATATGACGTATAACGTTATGAACTATTACGTTATAACGTATAGCGTTATAGAGTATTACCTTATATCGTATAACGATTTATACTATTACGTTATAACGCATAACGCTATATTGCATCACTATATCACTTATAACGTTATATTGCATCACTATATTACTTATAACGTTAAATAGCATCCCTATATGACGTATAACGTTGTGAACTATTACGTCATAACGTATAGCGTTATACTGCATCACTATATGACGTATAACGTTGTATACTATTACGTTATAAGGTATAACGTTAGATTGCATCAGTATATCACTTATAACGTTATATTGCATCGCTATATCACTTATAACGTTATATTGTATTATTATATGACGTATAATGTTATGGAGTATTACGTTACAGCGTATAACGATATATTCCATTACTATGTGACATAGCGTTATATGCTATAGCGTTACAACCTATAACGTTATATTGCATCACTATATCACTTATAACGTTATATTGCATTACTATATGACGTATAACGTTACATACTATTACGTTACAACCTATAACGTTATACTGCGTCACTGTATGACGTATAACGTTATATACTATTACGTTATAACCTATAACGTTGTACTGCGTCACTATATGATGTATAACGTCATATACTGTTATAACGTATAACGTTATATTGCATTACTATATGACGTATAACGTTATGAACTATTACGTTATAACGTATAACGATATATTGCATCACTATATCACTTATAACGATATATTGCACCACTAAATGACGTATAACGTCATATACTATTACGTTAGAACCTATAACGTCATGCTGCGTCACTATATGACGTATAACGATATATACTATTACGTTGTAAGGTATAACGATATATTTCATCACTTAGTGACGTATAACGTTATGTACTATTACGTTATAAGGTATAACCATATAATGCATCACTATATGTAGTATAACCTTATATACTACTACGTTATAAGGTATAACAATATATTGCACCTCTATATGACGTATAACGTTAAGGAGTATTACGTTTTAACGTATAACGATTTAAACTATTACGTTATAACGCAGAACGTTATATTGCATCACTATGTCACTTATAACGTTATATTGCATCACTATATCACTTATAACGATATATTGTACCACTATATCAGTTATAACGTTATATTGCATCACTATATCACTTATAACGTTATATTGTACCACTATATCAGTTATAACGTTATATTGCATCACTATATCACTTATAACGATATATTGCACCACTATATGAGGTATAACGTCATATACTATTACGTTAGAACCTATAACGTTATACTGCGTCACTACCTGACGTATAACGATATATACTATTGCATTATAAGGTATAACGATATATGGCATCACTATATGAAGTATAACCTTATGTACTATTACGCTATAAGGTATAACAATATATTGCACTACTATACGACGTATAACGTCGTATACTATTACGTTAGAACCTATAACGTTATACTGCGTCACTATATGACGTATAACGATATATACTATTACGCTATAAGGTATAACGTTATATTGCAACACTATATCACTTATAACGTTATATTGCATCACTATATGACGTATAAAGTTATGGAGTATTACGTTTTAACGTATAACGTTATATTGCATTACTATATGACGTATAACGTTTTGGAGTATTACGTTACAACGTATAACGATATATTGCGTCACTATATGACGTATAACGTTATATACTATTACGTTATATGGTATAACAATATATTGCATCACTATACGAAGTATAACATTATATACTATTACGTTATAAGGTATAACGTTATATTGCTTCACTATATGAAGTATAACCTTATATACTATTACATTATAAGGTATAACGATATATTGCACCACTATATGACGTATAACGTCATATACTATTACGTTATAACCTATAACGTTGTACTGCATCACTATATGACGTATAACGTCATATACTATTACATTATAACGTATAACGTTATGGAGTATTACCTTATAACTTATAACGATTTATACTATTATGTTATAACGCATAACGCTATATTGCATCACTATATCACTTATAACGTTTATATTGCATCACTATATGAAGTATAACCTTATATACTATTACGTTATAAGGTATAACGATATATTGCATCACTATATGAAGTATAACCTTATATACTATTACGTTATAAGGTATAACGATATATTGCACCACTTTATGACGTATAACGTCATATACTATTACGTTACAACCAATAACGTTATACTGCGTCACTATATGACGTATAACGTTATATACTATTACGTTATAAGGTATAACGTTCTCTTGCATCACTATATCACTTGTACCGTTATATAGCATCCCAATATGACGTATAACGTTATGAACTATTACGTTATAACGTACAGCGTTATATTGCATCACTATATCACTTACAAAGTTGTATTGCATCACTATATCACTTATAACGTTATATGGCATTACTATATAACGTATAACGTTATATTGCATCACTATATCACTTATAACGTTATATTGCATCACTATATGATGTATACCCTTTATACTATTACGTTATAACTTATAACGGTATATTGCAACACTATATGACGTATAACGTTATGGAGTATTATGTTTTAACGTATAACATTATATTGCATTTCTATATGGCGTATAACGTTATGGAGTATTACGTTGTAACGTATAACGATATATTGCATCACTATGTGACGTATAACGTTATATACTATTACGTTATAACGCATAACGTTATATTGCATCACTATATTACTTATAACGTTATATTGCACCACTATATGACGTATAGCGTCATATACTATTACGTTATAACCGATATCGTTGTACTGCATCACTATATGACGTATAACGTTATATACTATTACGTTATAAGGTATAACGTTATATACTATTACGTTATAAGGTATAACGTTATATACTATTACGTTATAAGGTATAACGTTATATTGCATCACTACATCACTTATAACGTTATATTGCTTCACTATATGAAGCATAACGTTATATACTAGTACGTTATAAAGCATAACGTTATATTGCATCACTATATGACGTATAACGTTATGGAGTATTACGTTTTAACGTATAACGTTATATCCTATTACGTTATAACGGATAACGATATATTTCATCACTATGTGACGTATAACGTTATATTGCATTACTATATGACGTATAACGTTATGGAGTATTACGTTTTAACGTATAACGTTATATACTATTACGTTATAACGGATAACGATATATTTCATCACTATGTGACGTATAACGTTATATACTATTACGTTAGAACCTATAACGTTATACTGCGTCTCTATATGACGTATAACGATATATACTATTACGATATAAGGTATAACGATATAATGCATCACTATATGAAGTATAACCTTATATACTATTACGTTATAAGGTATAACGATATATTGCATCACTATATGAAGTATAACCTTATATACTATTACGTTATAAGGTATAACAATATATTGCACCACTATATGACGTCTAACGTCATATACTATTACGTTATAACCTATAACGTTGTACCGCATCACTATATGACGTATAACGTTATATACTATTACGTTATAACGTAATACGTTATATTGCATCACTATATCACTTATAACGTTATATAGCATCCCCATATGACGTATAACGTTATGAACTATTACGTTATAACCTATAACGTTGTACTGCATCACTATATGACGTATAACGATATATACTATTACTTTATGAGATATAACGTTATATTGCATCACTATATCACTTATAGCGTTATATTGCATCACTATATGAAGTATAACGTTATATACTAGTACGTTATAACGCATAACGTTATATTGCATCACTATATCACTTATAACGTTAATTGCATCACTATATCACTTATAACGTTATATTGCACCGCTATATGACGTATAACGTCATATACTATTACGTTGTAACCTATAACGTTGTACTGCATCACTATATGACGTATAACGTTATATGCTATTACGTTATAAGGTATAACGTTATATTGCATCACTATATCACTTATAACGTTATATAGCATCCCTATATGACGTATAACGTTATGAACTATTACGTTATAACGTATAGCGTTATAGAGTATTACCTTATATCGTATAACGATTTATACTATTACGTTATAACGCATTACGTTATATTCCATCAATATATCACTTATAACGTTATATTGCATCACTAAATCACTTATAACGTTATAATGCATCACTATATCACTTATAACGTTATATTGCATCACTATATGATGTATAACCTTTATACTATTACGTTATAACTTATAACGGTATATTGCATCACTATATGACGTATAACGTTATGGAGTATTATGTTTTAACGTAAAACATTATATTGCATTTCTATATGGCGTATAACGTTATGGAGTATTACGTTGTAACGTATAACGATATATTGCATCACTATGTGACGTATAACGTTATATACTATTACGTTATAACGCATAACGTTATATTGCATCACTATATCACTTATAACTTTATATTGCACCACTATATGACGTATAGCGTCATATACTATTACGTTATAACCTATAACGTTGTACTGCATCACTATATGACGTATAACGTTATATACTATTACGTTATAAGGTATAACGTTATATTGCATCACTATATCACTTATAACGTTATATTGCTTCACTATATGAAGCATAACGTTATATACTAGTACGTTATAACGCATAACGTTATATTGCTTCACTATATCACTTATAACGTTATATTGCATCAATATATCACTTATAACGTTATATTGCATCACTATATCACTTATAACGTTATATAGCATCCCCATATGAAGTATAACGTTATGAACTATTACGTTACAACCTATAACGTTGTACTGCATCACTATATGAGGTATAACGTTATGGAGTATTATGTTTTAACGTATAACATTATATTGCATTTCTATATGGCGTATAACGTTATGGAGTATTACGTTGTAACGTATAACGATATATTGCATCACTATGTGACGTATAACGTTATATACTATTACGTTATAACGCATAACGTTATATTGCATCACTATATGACGTATAACGTTATGGAGTATTACGTTTTAACGTATAACGTTATATCCTATTACGTTATAACGGATAACGATATATTTCATCACTATGTGACGTATAACGTTATATTGCATTACTATATGACGTATAACGTTATGGAGTATTACGTTTTAACGTATAACGTTATATACTATTACGTTATAACGGATAACGATATATTTCATCACTATGTGACGTATAACGTTATATACTATTACGTTAGAACCTATAACGTTATACTGCGTCTCTATATGACGTATAACGATATATACTATTACGATATAAGGTATAACGATATAATGCATCACTATATGAAGTATAACCTTATATACTATTACGTTATAAGGTATAACGATATATTGCATCACTATATGACGTATAACGTTATATACTATTACGTTATAATATATAACGTTATATTGCATCACTATATGACGTATAACGTTATATACTATTACGTTATAACGTATAACGATATATTGCATCACTATTTGACGTATAACGTTATATACTATTACGTTATAACCTATAACGTTATACTGCATCACTATATGACGTATAACGTTATATACCATTACGTTATAAGGTATAACGATATATTGCATCACTATATGAAGTACAACCTTATATACTATTACGTTATAACGCATAACGTTATATTGCATCACTATATCACTTATAACGTTATATTGCATCACTATATGACGTATAAAGTTATGGAGTATTATGTTTTAACGTATAACATTATATTGCATTTCTATATGGCGTATAACGTTATGGAGTGTTACGTTGTAACGTATAACGATATATTGCATCACTATGTGACGTATAACGTTATATACTATTACGTTATAACGCATAACGTTATATTGCATCACTATATCACTTATAACGTTATATTGCACCACTATATGACGTATAGCGTCATATACTATTACGTTATAACCTATAACGTTGTACTGCATCACTATATGATGTATAACGTTATATACTATTACGTTATAAGGTATAACGTTTTATTGCATCACTATATCACTTATAACGTTATATTGCTTCACTATATGAAGCATAACGTTATATACTAGTACGTTATAACGCATAACGTTATATTGCATCACTATATGACGTATAACGTTATGGAGTATTACGTTTTAACGTATAACGTTATATACTATTACGTTATAACGGATAACGATATATTTCATCACTATGTGACGTATAACGTTATATTGCATTACTATATGACGTATAACGTTATATACTAGTACGTTATAACGCATAACGATATATTGCATCACTATATGACGTATAACGTTATGGAGTATTACGTTTTAACGTATAACGTTATATACTATTACGTTATAACTGATAACGATATATTTCATCACTATGTGACGTATAACGTTATATACTATTACGTTATAAGGTATGACGATATAATGCATCACTATATGAAGTATAACCTTATATACTATTACGCTATAAGGTATAACAATATATTGCACCACTATATGACGTATAACGTTATGGAGTATTACGTTTTAACGTATAACGTTATATACTATTACGTTATAACGCATAACGTTATATTGCATCACTATATCACTTATAACGTTATATTGCATCACTATATCACTTATAACGTTATATTGCATCACTATATCACTTATAACGTTATATTGCACCGCTATATGACGTATAACGTCATATACTATTACGTTATAACCTATAACGTTGTACTGCATCACTATATGACGTATAACGTTATATACTATTACGTTATAAGATATAACGTTATGTTGCATCACTATATCACTTATAGCGTTATATTGTACCACTATATCACTTATAACGTTATATTGCATCACTATATCACTTATAACGTTATATTGCACCGCTATATGACGTATAACGTCATATACTATTACGTTATAACCTATAACGTTGTACTGCATCACTATATGAAGTATAACTTTATATACTAGTACGTTATAACGCATAACGTTATATTGCCACACTATATGACGTATAACGTTATGGAGTATTACGTTTTAACGTATAACGTTACATACTATTACGTTATAACGGATAACGATATATATCATCACTATGTGAAGTAATACGTTATATACTATTACGTTATAAGGTATAACGATATAATGCATCACAATATGAAGTATAACCTTATATACTATTACGTTATAAGGTATAACGATATATTGCAACACTATATGAAGTATAACCTTATATACTATTACGCTATAAGGTATAACAATATATTGCAACACTATATGACGTATTACGTCATATACTATTACGCTAAAACCTATAACGTTGTACTGCATCACTATATGACGTATAACGTTATATACTATTACGTTATAAGATATAACGTTATATTGCATCACTATATCACTTATAGCGTTATATTGCATCACTATATGACGCATAACGTCATATACTATTACATTATAACTTATAACGTTATAGAGTATTACGCTATAACGTATGACTACATATTGCATCACTATATGACGAATAACGTCATATACTTTTACGTTATAACGCATAACGGTATATTGCATAACTATATGACGCATAACGTTATGGAGCATTACGTTACAACGTATAACGACATATTGCATGACTATGTGACGTATAACGTTATATACTATTGCGTTATAACCTATAACGCTATACTGCATCACTATATGACGTATAACGTTATATACTATTACGTTATAACGTATAACGATATATTGCATCACTATTTGAGGTATAACGTTATATACTATTACGTTATGACGCATAACGTTATATTGCATCACTATATGAAGTATAACCTTATATACTATTACATTATATGGAATAACGATATATTGCACCACTATATGACGTATAATGTCATATACTATTACGTTATAACCTATAACGTTATACTGCATCACTATATGACGTATAACGTTATATACTATTACGTTATAAGGTATAACGATATATTGCATCACTATATGAAGTATACCCTTATATACTATTACATTATAAGGTATAACGATATATTGCACCACTATATGACGTATAACGTCATATACTATTACGTTATAACCTATAACGTTATTCTGCATCACTATATGACGTATAACGTTATATACTATTACGTTATAAGGTATAACGATATATTGCATCACTATATGAAGTATAACCTTATATACTATTACGTTATGACGCATAACGTTATATTGCATCACTATATCACTTATAACGTTATATTGCATCACTATATGAAGCGTAACGTTATATACTAGTACGTTATAACGCATAACGCTATATTGCATCACTATATCACTTATAACGTTATATTGCACCGCTATATGACGAATAACGTCATATACTATTACGTTATAACTTATAACGTTGTACTGCATCACTGTATGACGTATAACGTTATACACTATTACGTTATAACGTACAACGATATATTGCATCACTATATGAAGTATAACCTTATATACTATAACGTTATAAGGTATAACGATATTTTGCATCAGTATATGACGAATAATGTCATATACTCTTACGTTATAACGTATAACGTTATATCGTATCACTATATGACGTATAACGTTATATACTATTACGTTATGACGTATAACGATATATTGCATCACTATATGACGTATAACGTTATATACTATTACGTTATAATATATAACGTTATATTGCACCACTATATCACTTATAACGTTATATTGCATCACTATATGACGTATAACGTTACATACTATTACGTTATAACGCATAACGTTATATTGCATCACTATATGACGTATAACGTTATGGAGTATTACGTTTTAACGTATAACGTTATATACTATTACGTTATAACGGATAACGATATATTTCATCACTATGTGACGTATAACGTTATATTGCATTACTATATGACGTATAACGTTATATACTAGTACGTTATAACGCATAACGATATATTGCATCACTATATGACGTATAACGTTATGGAGTATTACGTTTTAAACGTATAACGTTATATACTATTACGTTATAACTGATAACGATATATTTCATCACTATGTGACGTATAACGTTATATACTATTACGTTATAAGGTATGACGATATAATGCATCACTATATGAAGTATAAACCTTATATACTATTACGCTATAAGGTATAACAATATATTGCACCACTATATGACGTATAACGTTATGGAGTATTACGTTTTAACGTATAACGTTATATACTATTACGTTATAACGCAT
This sequence comes from Bombus affinis, assembly GCF_024516045.1. NCBI lineage: Eukaryota > Metazoa > Arthropoda > Insecta > Hymenoptera > Apidae > Bombus > Bombus affinis. Next base: position 77,939 of record NW_026109078.1, read on the forward strand.
AACGTTATATTGCATCACTATATCACTTATAACGTTATATTGCATCACTATATCACTTATAACGTTATATTGCATCACTATATCACTTATAACGTTATATTGCACCGCTATATGACGTATAACGTCATATACTATTACGTTATAACCTATAACGTTGTACTGCATCACTATATGACGTATAACGTTATATACTATTACGTTATAAGATATAACGTTATGTTGCATCACTATATCACTTATAGCGTTATATTGTACCACTATATCACTTATAACGTTATATTGCATCACTATATCACTTATAACGTTATATTGCACCGCTATATGACGTATAACGTCATATACTATTACGTTATAACCTATAACGTTGTACTGCATCACTATATGAAGTATAACTTTATATACTAGTACGTTATAACGCATAACGTTATATTGCCACACTATATGACGTATAACGTTATGGAGTATTACGTTTTAACGTATAACGTTACATACTATTACGTTATAACGGATAACGATATATATCATCACTATGTGAAGTAATACGTTATATACTATTACGTTATAAGGTATAACGATATAATGCATCACAATATGAAGTATAACCTTATATACTATTACGTTATAAGGTATAACGATATATTGCAACACTATATGAAGTATAACCTTATATACTATTACGCTATAAGGTATAACAATATATTGCAACACTATATGACGTATTACGTCATATACTATTACGCTAAAACCTATAACGTTGTACTGCATCACTATATGACGTATAACGTTATATACTATTACGTTATAAGATATAACGTTATATTGCATCACTATATCACTTATAGCGTTATATTGCATCACTATATGACGCATAACGTCATATACTATTACATTATAACTTATAACGTTATAGAGTATTACGCTATAACGTATGACTACATATTGCATCACTATATGACGAATAACGTCATATACTTTTACGTTATAACGCATAACGGTATATTGCATAACTATATGACGCATAACGTTATGGAGCATTACGTTACAACGTATAACGACATATTGCATGACTATGTGACGTATAACGTTATATACTATTGCGTTATAACCTATAACGCTATACTGCATCACTATATGACGTATAACGTTATATACTATTACGTTATAACGTATAACGATATATTGCATCACTATTTGAGGTATAACGTTATATACTATTACGTTATGACGCATAACGTTATATTGCATCACTATATGAAGTATAACCTTATATACTATTACATTATATGGAATAACGATATATTGCACCACTATATGACGTATAATGTCATATACTATTACGTTATAACCTATAACGTTATACTGCATCACTATATGACGTATAACGTTATATACTATTACGTTATAAGGTATAACGATATATTGCATCACTATATGAAGTATACCCTTATATACTATTACATTATAAGGTATAACGATATATTGCACCACTATATGACGTATAACGTCATATACTATTACGTTATAACCTATAACGTTATTCTGCATCACTATATGACGTATAACGTTATATACTATTACGTTATAAGGTATAACGATATATTGCATCACTATATGAAGTATAACCTTATATACTATTACGTTATGACGCATAACGTTATATTGCATCACTATATCACTTATAACGTTATATTGCATCACTATATGAAGCGTAACGTTATATACTAGTACGTTATAACGCATAACGCTATATTGCATCACTATATCACTTATAACGTTATATTGCACCGCTATATGACGAATAACGTCATATACTATTACGTTATAACTTATAACGTTGTACTGCATCACTGTATGACGTATAACGTTATACACTATTACGTTATAACGTACAACGATATATTGCATCACTATATGAAGTATAACCTTATATACTATAACGTTATAAGGTATAACGATATTTTGCATCAGTATATGACGAATAATGTCATATACTCTTACGTTATAACGTATAACGTTATATCGTATCACTATATGACGTATAACGTTATATACTATTACGTTATGACGTATAACGATATATTGCATCACTATATGACGTATAACGTTATATACTATTACGTTATAATATATAACGTTATATTGCACCACTATATCACTTATAACGTTATATTGCATCACTATATGACGTATAACGTTACATACTATTACGTTATAAGGTATAACGTTATATTGCATCACTATATCACTTATAACGTTATATTGCTTCACCATATGAAGCTTAACGTTATATACTAGTACGTTATAACGCATAACGTTATATTGCATCACTATATCACTTATAACGTTATATTGCACCGCTATATGACGTATAACGTCATATACTATTACGTTATAACCTATAACGTTGTACTGCATCACTATATGAAGTATAACGATATATACTATTACGTTATAAGGTATACAGATACAATGCATCACTATATCACTTATAATGTTACATAGCATGCCTATATGACGCATAACGTTATGAACTATTACGTTATAACGTATAGCGTTGTACAGTATTACCTTATATCGTATAACGATTTAAACTATTACGTTATAACGCATAACGTTATATTGCATTACTATATCACTTATAACGTTATATTGCATCACTATATCACTTATAACGTTATATTGTACCACTATATCAGTTATAACGTTATATGGCATCACTATATCACTTATAACGTTATATTGCACCGCTATATGACGTATAACATCATATACTATTACGTTATAACCTATAACGTTGTACTGCATCACTATATGACGTATAACGTTATATACTATTACGTTATAACGTATAACGATATGTTGCAATCACTATATGAAGTATAACCTTATATACTATTACGTTATAAGGTATAACGATATTTTGCGTCAGTATATGACGAATAACGTCATATACTCTTACGTTATAACGTATAACGTTATATTGCATCACTATATGACGTATAACGTTATATACTATTACGTTATAAGATATAACGATATATTGTATCACTATATCACTTATAACGATATATTGCACCACTATATGACGTATAACGTCATATACTATTACGTTAGAACCTATAACGTCATGCTGCGTCACTATATGACGTATAACGATATATACTATTACGTTATAAGGTATAACGTTAGATTGCATCAGTATATCACTTATAACGTTATATTGCATCGCTATATCACTTATAACGTTATATTGTATTATTATATGACGTATAATGTTATGGAGTATTACGTTACAGCGTATAACGATATATTGCATTACTATGTGACATAGCGTTATATGCTATAGCGTTACAACCTATAACGTTATATTGCATCACTATATCACTTATAACGTTATATTGCATTACTATATGACGTATAACGTTGTGAACTATTACGTCATAACGTATAGCGTTATACTGCATCACTATATGACGTATAACGTTGTATACTATTACGTTATAAGGTATAACGTTAGATTGCATCAGTATATCACTTATAACGTTATATTGCATCGCTATATCACTTATAACGTTATATTGTATTATTATATGACGTATAATGTTATGGAGTATTACGTTACAGCGTATAACGATATATTGCATTACTATGTGACATAGCGTTATATGCTATAGCGTTACAACCTATAACGTTATATTGCATCACTATATCACTTATAACGTTATATTGCATTACTATATGACGTATAACGTTACATACTATTACGTTACAACCTATAACGTTATACTGCGTCACTGTATGACGTATAACGTTATATACTATTACGTTATAACCTATAACGTTGTACTGCGTCACTATATGATGTATAACGTCATATACTGTTATAACGTATAACGTTATATTGCATTACTATATGACGTATAACGTTATGAACTATTACGTTATAACGTATAACGATATATTGCATCACTATATCACTTATAACGATATATTGCACCACTATATGACGTATAACGTCATATACTATTACGTTAGAACCTATAACGTCATGCTGCGTCACTATATGACGTATAACGATATATACTATTACGTTATAAGGTATAACGATATATTTCATCACTTAGTGACGTATAACGTTATGTACTATTACGTTATAAGGTATAACCATATAATGCATCACTATATGTAGTATAACCTTATATACTACTACGTTATAAGGTATAACAATATATTGCACCTCTATATGACGTATAACGTTAAGGAGTATTACGTTTTAACGTATAACGATTTAAACTATTACGTTATAACGCAGAACGTTATATTGCATCACTATGTCACTTATAACGTTATATTGCATCACTATATCACTTATAACGATATATTGTACCACTATATCAGTTATAACGTTATATTGCATCACTATATCACTTATAACGTTATATTGTACCACTATATCAGTTATAACGTTATATTGCATCACTATATCACTTATAACGACATATTGCACCACTATATGAGGTATAACGTCATATACTATTACGTTAGAACCTATAACGTTATACTGCGTCACTACCTGACGTATAACGATATATACTATTGCATTATAAGGTATAACGATATATGGCATCACTATATGAAGTATAACCTTATGTACTATTACGCTATAAGGTATAACAATATATTGCACTACTATACGACGTATAACGTCGTATACTATTACGTTAGAACCTATAACGTTATACTGCGTCACTATATGACGTATAACGATATATACTATTACGCTATAAGGTATAACGTTATATTGCAACACTATATCACTTATAACGTTATATTGCATCACTATATGACGTATAAAGTTATGGAGTATTACGTTTTAACGTATAACGTTATATTGCATTACTATATGACGTATAACGTTTTGGAGTATTACGTTACAACGTATAACGATATATTGCGTCACTATATGACGTATAACGTTATATACTATTACGTTATATGGTATAACAATATATTGCATCACTATACGAAGTATAACATTACATACTATTACGTTATAAGGTATAACGTTATATTGCTTCACTATATGACGTATAACGTCATATACTATTACGTTATAACCTATAACGTTGTACTGCATCACTATATGACGTATAACGTCATATACTATTACATTATAACGTATAACGTTATGGAGTATTACCTTATAACTTATAACGATTTATACTATTATGTTATAACGCATAACGCTATATTGCATCACTATATCACTTATAACGTTTATATTGCATCACTATATGAAGTATAACCTTATATACTATTACGTTATAAGGTATAACGATATATTGCATCACTATATGAAGTATAACCTTATATACTATTACGTTATAAGGTATAACGATATATTGCACCACTTTATGACGTATAACGTCATATACTATTACGTTACAACCAATAACGTTATACTGCGTCACTATATGACGTATAACGTTATATACTATTACGTTATAAGGTATAACGTTATCTTGCATCACTATATCACTTGTACCGTTATATAGCATCCCAATATGACGTATAACGTTATGAACTATTACGTTATAACGTACAGCGTTATATTGCATCACTATATCACTTACAAAGTTGTATTGCATCACTATATCACTTATAACGTTATATGGCATTACTATATAACGTATAACGTTATATTGCATCACTATATCACTTATAACGTTATATTGCATCACTATATGATGTATAACCTTTATACTATTACGTTATAACTTATAACGGTATATTGCAACACTATATGACGTATAACGTTATGGAGTATTATGTTTTAACGTATAACATTATATTGCATTTCTATATGGCGTATAACGTTATGGAGTATTACGTTGTAACGTATAACGATATATTGCATCACTATGTGACGTATAACGTTATATACTATTACGTTATAACGCATAACGTTATATTGCATCACTATATTACTTATAACGTTATATTGCACCACTATATGACGTATAGCGTCATATACTATTACGTTATAACCGATATCGTTGTACTGCATCACTATATGACGTATAACGTTATATACTATTACGTTATAAGGTATAACGTTATATACTATTACGTTATAAGGTATAACGTTATATACTATTACGTTATAAGGTATAACGTTATATTGCATCACTACATCACTTATAACGTTATATTGCTTCACTATATGAAGCATAACGTTATATACTAGTACGTTATAAAGCATAACGTTATATTGCATCACTATATGACGTATAACGTTATGGAGTATTACGTTTTAACGTATAACGTTATATCCTATTACGTTATAACGGATAACGATATATTTCATCACTATGTGACGTATAACGTTATATTGCATTACTATATGACGTATAACGTTATGGAGTATTACGTTTTAACGTATAACGTTATATACTATTACGTTATAACGGATAACGATATATTTCATCACTATGTGACGTATAACGTTATATACTATTACGTTAGAACCTATAACGTTATACTGCGTCTCTATATGACGTATAACGATATACACTATTACGATATAAGGTATAACGATATAATGCATCACTATATGAAGTATAACCTTATATACTATTACGTTATAAGGTATAACGATATATTGCATCACTATATGAAGTATAACCTTATATACTATTACGTTATAAGGTATAACAATATATTGCACCACTATATGACGTCTAACGTCATATACTATTACGTTATAACCTATAACGTTGTACCGCATCACTATATGACGTATAACGTTATATACTATTACGTTATAAGGTAATACGTTATATTGCATCACTATATCACTTATAACGTTATATAGCATCCCCATATGACGTATAACGTTATGAACTATTACGTTATAACCTATAACGTTGTACTGCATCACTATATGACGTATAACGATATATACTATTACTTTATGAGATATAACGTTATATTGCATCACTATATCACTTATAGCGTTATATTGCATCACTATATGAAGTATAACGTTATATACTAGTACGTTATAACGCATAACGTTATATTGCATCACTATATCACTTATAACGTTAATTGCATCACTATATCACTTATAACGTTATATTGCACCGCTATATGACGTATAACGTCATATACTATTACGTTGTAACCTATAACGTTGTACTGCATCACTATATGACGTATAACGTTATATGCTATTACGTTATAAGGTATAACGTTATATTGCATCACTATATCACTTATAACGTTATATAGCATCCCTATATGACGTATAACGTTATTAACTATTACGTTATAACGTATAGCGTTATAGAGTATTACCTTATATCGTATAACGATTTATACTATTACGTTATAACGCATTACGTTATATTCCATCACTATATCACTTATAACGTTATATTGCATCACTAAATCACTTATAACGTTATAATGCATCACTATATCACTTATAACGTTATATTGCATCACTATATGATGTATAACCTTTATACTATTACGTTATAACTTATAACGGTATATTGCATCACTATATGACGTATAACGTTATGGAGTATTATGTTTTAACGTAAAACATTATATTGCATTTCTATATGGCGTATAACGTTATGGAGTATTACGTTGTAACGTATAACGATATATTGCATCACTATGTGACGTATAACGTTATATACTATTACGTTATAACGCATAACGTTATATTGCATCACTATATCACTTATAACGTTATATTGCATCAATATATCACTTATAACGTAATATTGCACCGCTATATGACGTATAACGTTATGAACTATTACGTTATAACGTATAGCGTTATAGAGCATTACCTTATATCGTATAACGATTTATACTATTACGTTATACGGTATAACGTTATATTGCATCACTATATCACTTATAACGTTAAATTGCTTCACTATATGAAGCATAACGTTATATACTAGTACGTTATAACGCATAACGTTATATTGCATCACTATATCACTTATAACGTTATATTGCATCACTATATCACTTATAACGTTATATTGCATCACTATATCACTTATAACGTTATATTGCATCACTATATCACTTATAACGTTATATAGCATCCCTATATGACGTATAACGTTATGGAGTATTACGTTTTAATGTATAACGTTATATACTATTACGTTATATCGGATAACGATATATTTCATCACTATGTGACGTATAACGTTATATTGCATTACTATATGACGTATAACGTTATGGAGTATTACGTTTTAACGTATAACGTTATATACTATTACGTTATAACGGATAACGATATATTTCATCACTATGTGACGTATAACGTCATATACTATTACGTTATAACCTATAACGTTGTACCGCATCACTATATGACGTATAACGTTATATACTATTACGTTATAAGGTAATACGTTATATTGCATCACTATATCACTTATAACGTTATATAGCATCCCCATATGAAGTATAACGTTATGAACTATTACGTTACAACCTATAACGTTGTACTGCATCACTATATGAGGTATAACGTTATGGAGTATTATGTTTTAACGTATAACATTATATTGCATTTCTATATGGCGTATAACGTTATGGAGTATTACGTTGTAACGTATAACGATATATTGCATCACTATGTGACGTATAACGTTATATACTATTACGTTATAACGCATAACGTTATATTGCATCACTATATCACTTATAACGTTATATTGCATCACTATATCACTTATAACGTTATATTGCATCACTATATCACTTATAACGTAATATTGCACCGCTATATGACGTATAACGTCATATACTACTACGTTATAACCTATAACATTGTACTGCATCACTATATGACGTATAACGTTATACACTATTACGTTATAAGGTATAACGTTATATTGCATCACTATATCACTTATAACGTTATATTGCTTCACTATATGAAGCGTAACGTTATATACTAGTACGTTATAACGCATAAAGTTATATTGCATCACTATATGACGTATAACGTTATGGAGTATTACGTTTTAACGTATAACATTATATACTATTACGTTATAACGGATAACGATATATTTCATCACTATGTGACGTATAACGTTATGTACTATTACGTTATAAGGTATAACGATATAATGCATCACTATATGAAGTATAACCTTATATACTATTACGTTATAAGGTATAACAATATATTGCACCACTATATGACGTATAACGTTATGGAGTATTCCGTTTTAACGTATAACGTTATATGCTAGTACGTTATAAGGTATAACGATATATTGCATCACTATATGAAGTATAACCTTATATACTATTACATTATAAGGTATAACGATATATTGCACAACTATATGACGTGTAACGTCGTATAATATTACGTTATAACCTATAACGTTGTACCGCTTCACTATATGACGTATAACGTTATATACTATTACGTAATAAGGTATAACGTTATATTGCATCACCATATCACTTATAACGTTATATAGCATCCCTATATGACGTATAACGTTATGAACTATTACGTTATAACGTATAGCGTTGTAGAGTATTACCTTATATCGTATAACGATTTAAACTATTACGTTATAACGCATAACGTTATATTGCATCACTATATCACTTATAACGTTATATTGCATCACTATATCACTTATAGCGTTATATTGCATCACTATATGAAGTATAACGTTATATACTAGTACGATATAACGCATAACGTTATATTGCATCACTATATCACTTATAACGTTATATTGCATCACTATATCACTTATAACGTTATATTGCATCATTATGTGACGTATAACGTTCTATACTATTACGTTATAATGCATAACGTTATATTGCATCACTATGTGACGTATAACGTTATATACTAATACGTTAGAAGGTATAGCGTTATATTGCATCACTATATCACTTACAACGTTATATTGCATCACTATATCACTTATAACGTTATATGGCATTACTATATAACGTATAACGTTATGGAGTATTACGTTATAACCTATAGTGTTATAGAGTATTACCTTATATCGTATAACGATTTTCACTATTACTTATAACGCATAACGCTATATTGCATCACTATATGAAGTATAACCTTATATACTATTACGTTATAAGGAATAACGTTATATTGCATCACTATATCACTTATAACGTTATATAGCATCCCTATATGACGTATAACGTTATGAACTATTACGTTATAACGTATAGCGTTATAGAGTATTACATTATATCGTATAACGATTTATACCATTACGTTATAACGCATTACGTTATGTTGCATCACTATATCACTTATAACGTTATATTGCATCACTAAATCCCTTATAACGTTATAATGCATCACTATATCACTTATAACGTTATACTGCATCACTATATGATGTATAACCTTTATACTATTACGTTATAACTTATAACGGTATATTGCATCACTATATGACGTATAACGTTATGAAGTATTATGTTTTAACGTATGACATTATATTGCATTTCTATATGGCGTATAACGTTATGGAGTATTACGTTGTAACGTATAACGATATATTGCATCACTATGCGACGTATAACGTTATATACTATTACGTTATACCGCATAACGTTATATTGCATCACTATATCACTTATAACGTTATATTGCATCAATATATCACTTATAACGTTATATTGCATCACTATATCACTTATAACGTAATATTGCTCGGCTATATGACGTATAACGTCATATACTACTACGTTATAACCTATAACGTTGTACTGCACCACTATATGACGTATAACGTTATATACTATTACGTTATAAGATATAACGTTATATTGCATCACTATATCACTTATAGCGTTATATTGCATCACTATATGAAGTATAACGTTATATACTAGTACGATATAACGCATAACGTTATATTGCATCACTATATCACTTATAACGTTATATTGCATCACTATATCACTCATAACGTTATATTGCATCATTAAGTGACGTATAACGTTATATTGCATCATTATGTGACGTATAACGTTCTATACTATTACGTTATAATGCATAACGTTATATTGCATCACTATGTGACGTATAACGATATATACTAATACGTTATAACGCATAACGTTATATTGCATCACTATATCACTTATAACGTTATATTGCATCAATATATCACTTATAACGTTATATTGCATCACTATATCACTTCTAACGTTATATTGCATCATTATGTGACGTATAACGTTCTATACTATTACGTTATAATGCATAACGTTATATTGCATCACTATGTGACGTATAACGTTATATACTAATACGTTAGAAGGTATAACGTTATATTGCATCATTATGTGACGTATAACGTTCTATACTATTACGCTATAATGCATAACGTTATATTGCATCACTATATGACGTATAACGTTATATACTAATACGTTATAAGGTATAGCGTTATATTGCATCACTATATCACTTACAACGTTATATTGCATCACTATATCACTTATAACGTTATATGGCATTACTATATAACGTATAACGTTATGGAGTATTACGTTATAACCTATAGTGTTATAGAGTATTACCTTATATCGTATAACGATTTTCACTATTACTTATAACGCATAACGCTATATTGCATCACTATATGAAGTATAACCTTATATACTATTACGTTATAAGGAATAACGTTATATTGCATCACTATATCACTTATAACGTTATATAGCATCCCTATATGACGTATAACGTTATGAACTATTACGTTATAACGTATAGCGTTATAGAGTATTACCTTATATCGTATAACGATTTATACTATTACGTTATAACGCATTACGTTATATTGCATCACTATATCACTTATAACGTTATATTGCATCACTATATGATGTATAACCTCTATACTATTACGTTATAACTTATAACGTTATATTGCATCACTATATGACGTATAACGTTATGGAGTATTATGTTTTAACGTACAACATTATATTGCATTTCTATATGGCGTATAACGTTATGGAGTATTACGTTGTAACGTATAACGATATATTGCATCACTATGTGACGTATAACGTTATATACTATTACGTTATAACGCATAACGTTATATTGCATCACTATATCACTTATAACGTTATATTGCACCACTATATGACGTATAGCGTCATATACTATTACGTTATAACCTATAACGCTGTACTGCATCACTATATGACTTATAACGTTATATACTATTACGTTATAAGGTATAACGTTATATTGCATCACTATATCACTTATAACGTTATATTGCTTCACTATATAAAGCATAACGTTATATACTAGTACGTTATAACGCATAACGTTATATTGCATCACCATATGACGTATAACGTTATGGAGTATTACGTTTTAACGTATAACGTTATATGCTATTACGTTATAAGGTATAACGATATATTGCATCACTATATGAAGTATAACCTTATATACTATTACATTATAAGGTATAACGATATATTGCACAACTATATGACGTATAACGTCGTATAATATTACGTTATAACCTATAACGTTGTACCGCTTCACTATATGACGTATAACGTTATATACTATTACGTTATAAGGTATAACGTTATATTGCATCACTATATCACTTGTACCGTTATATAGCATCCCAATATGACGTATAACGTTATGAACTATTACGTTATAACGTACAGCGTTATATTGCATCACTATATCACTTACAACGTTGTATTGCATCACTATATCACTTATAACGTTATATTGCATCACTAAATCACTTATAACGTTATAATGCATCACTAAATCACTTATAACGTTATATTGCATCTCTATATGATGTATAACCTTTATACTATTACGTTATAACTTATAACGGTATATTGCATCACTATATGACGTATAACGTTATGGAGTATTATGTTTTAACGTATAACATTATATTGCATTTCTACATGGCGTATAACGTTATGGAGTATTACGTTGTAACGTATAACGATATATTGCATCACTATGTGACGTATAACATTATATACTATTACGTTATAACGCATATCGTTATATTGCATCACTATATCACTTATAACGTTATATTGCATCACTATATCACTTATAACGTTATATTGCATCACTATATCACTTATAACGTAATATTGCACCGCTATATGACGTATAACGTCATATACTACTACGTTATAACCTATAACGTTGTACTGCATCACTATATGACGTATAACGTTATATACTATTACGTTATAAGATATAAGGTTATATTGCATCACTATATCACTTATAGCGTTATATTGCATCACTATATGACGTATAACGTTATGAACTATTACGTCATAACGTATAGCGTTATAGAGTATTACCTTATATCGTATAACGATTTCTACTATTACGTTATAAGGTATAACGTTATATTGCATCACTATATCACTTATAACGTTATATTGCTTCACTATATGAAGCATAACGTTATATACTAGTACGTTATAACGCATAACGTTATATTGCATCACTATATCACTTATAACGTTATATTGCAACACTATATCACTTATAACGTTATATTGCATCACTATATCACTTATAACGTTATATTGCATCACTATATCACTTATAACGTTATATTGCATCACTATATCACTTATAACGTTATATAGCATCCCTATATGACGTATAACGTTATGAACTATTACGTTATTAGGTGTAGCGTTATAGAGTATTACCTTATATCGTATAACGATTTATACTATTACGTTATAAGGTATAACGTTATATTGCATCACTATATCACTTATAACGTTATATTGCTTCACTATATGAAGCATAACGTTATATACTAGTACGTTATAACGCATAACGTTATATTGCATCACCATATGACGTATAACGTTATGGAGTATTACGTTTTAACGTATAACGTTATATACTATTACGTTATAACGGATAACTATATATTTCATCACTATGTGACGTATAACGTTATATACTATTACGTTGGAACCTATAACGTTATACTGCGTCACTATATGACGTATAACGATATATACTATTACGTTATAAGATATAACGTTATATTGCATCACTATATCACTTATAACGTTATATTGCATCACTATATCACTTATATCGTTGTATTGCATCACTATATCACTTATAACGTAATATTGCACAGCTATATGACGTATAACGTCATATACTACTACGTTATAACCTATAATGTTGTACTGCATCACTATATGACGTATAACGTTATATACTATTACGTTATAAGATATAAGGTTATATTGCATCACTATATCACTTATAGCGTTATATTGCATGACTATATGACGTATAACGTTATGGAGTATTATGTTTTAACGTATAACATTATATTGCATTTCTATATGGCGTATAACGTTATGGAGTATTACGTTACAACGTATAACGATATATTGCATAACTATGTGACATATAACGTTATATGTTATTACGTTATAAGGTATAACGTTATATTGCATCACTATATCACTTATAACGTTATATTGCATCTCTAAATCACTTATAACGTTATATTGCATCACTATATCACTTATAACGTTATATTGCATCACTATATGATGTATAACCTTTATACTATTACGTTATAACTTATAACGGTATATTGCATCACTATATGACGTATAACGTTATGGAGTATTATGTTTTAACGTATAACATTATATTGCATTTCTATATGGCGTATAACGTTCTATACTATTAAGTTATAACGCATAACGCTATATTGCATCACTATATGAAGTATAACCTTATATAATATTACGTTATAAGGAATAACGTTATATTGCATCACTGTATCACTTATAACGTTATATAGCATCCCTATATGACGTATAACGTTATGAACTTTTACGTTATAACGTATAGCGTTATAGAGTATTACCTTATATCGTATAACGATTTATAGTATTACGTTATAACGCATAACGTTATATTCCATCGCTATATCACTTATAACGTTATATTGCTTCACTATATGAAGCATAACGTTATATACTAGTACGTTATAACGCATAACGTTATATTGCATCACTATATCACTTATAACGTTATATTGCATCACTATATGACGTATAACGTTATGGAGTATTATGTTTTAACGTATAACATTATATTGCATTTCTATATGGCGTATAACGTTATGGAGTATTACGTTGTAACGTATAACGATATATTGCATCACTATGTGACGTATAACGTTATATACTATTACGTTATAACGCATAACGTTATATTGCATCACTATATCACTTATAACGTTATATTGCATCACTATATCACTTATAACGCTATATTGCATCACTATATCACTTATAACGTAATATTGCACCGCTATATGACGTATAACGTCATATACTACTACGTTATAACCTATAACGTTGTACTGCATCACTATATGACGTATAACGTTATATACTATTACGTTATAAGATATAAGGTTATATTGCATCACTATATCACTTATAGCGTTATATTGCATCACTATATGACGTATAACGTTATGAACTATTACGTTATAACGTATAGCGTTATAGAGTATTACCTTATATCGTATAACGATTTATACTATTACGTTATAAGATATAAGGTTATATTGCATCACTATATCACTTATAGCGTTATATTGCATCACTATATGACGTATAACGTTATGAACTATTACGTTATAACGTATAGCGTTATAGAGTATTACCTTATATCGTATAACGATTTATAGTATTACGTTATAACGCATAACGTTATATTCCATCGCTATATCACTTATAACGTTATATTGCTTCACTATATGAAGCATAACGTTATATACTAGTACGTTATAACGCATAACGTTATATTGCATCACTATATCACTTATAACGTTATATTGCATCACTATATGACGTATAACGTTATGGAGTATTATGTTTTAACGTATAACATTATATTGCATTTCTATATGGCGTATAACGTTATGGAGTATTACGTTGTAACGTATTACGATATATTGCATCACTATGTGACGTATAACGTTATATACTATTACGTTATAACGCATAACGTTATATTGCATCACTATATCACTTATAACGTTATATTGCATCACTATATCACTTATAACGCTATATTGCATCACTATATCACTTATAACGTAATATTGCACCGCTATATGACGTATAACGTCATATACTACTACGTTATAACCTATAACGTTGTACTGCATCACTATATGACGTATAACGTTATATACTATTACGTTATAAGATATAAGGTTATATTGCATCACTATATCACTTATAACGTTATATTGCATCACTATATCACTTATAACGTTATATAGCATCCCTATATGACGTATAACGTTATGAACTATTACGTTATAAGGTATAGCGTTATAGAGTATTACCTTATATCGTATAACGATTTATACTATTACGTTAGAAGGTATAACGTTATATTGCATCACTATATCACTTATAACGTTATATTGCTTCACTATATGAAGCATAACGTTATATACTAGTACGTTATAACGCATAACGTTATATTGCATCACTATATCACTTATAACGTTATATTGCATCACTATATCACTTATAACGTTATATTGCATCACTATATCACTTATAACGTTATATAGCATCCCTATATGACGTATAACGTTATGAACTATTACGTTATTAGGTATAGCGTTATAGAGTATTACCTTATATCGTATAACGCTTTATACTATTACGTTATAAGGTATAACGTTATATTGCATCACTATATCACTTATAACGTTATATTGCTTCACTATATGAAGCATAACGTTATATACTAGTGCGTTATAACGCATAACGTTATATTGCATCACCATATGACGTATAACGTTATGGAGTATTACGTTTTAACGTATAACGTTATATACTATTACGTTATAACGGATAACTATATATTTCATCACTATGTGACGTATAACGTTATATTGCATTACTATATGACGTATAACGTTATGGAGTATTACGATTTAACGTATAACGTTATATACTATTACGTTATAACGGATAACGATATATTTCATCACTATGTGACGTATAACGTTATATACTATTACGTTAGAACCTATAACGTTATACTGCGTCTCTATATGACGTGTAACGATATATACTATTACGATATAAGGTATAACGATATAATGCATCACTATATGAAGTATAACCTTATATACTATTACGTTATAAGGTATAACGATATATTGCATCACTATATGAAGTATAACCTTATATACTATTACGTTATAAGGAATAACGTTATATTGCATCACTATATCACTTATAACGTTATATAGCATCCCTATATGACGTATAACGTTATGAACTATTACGTTATAACGTATAGCGTTATAGAGTATTACCTTATATCGTATAACGATTTATACTATTACGTTATAACGCATTACGTTATATTGCATCACTATATCACTTATAACGTTATATTGCATCACTAAATCACTTATAACGTTATAATGCATCACTATATCACTTATAACGTTATATTGCATCACTATATGATGTATAACCTTTATACTATTACGTTATAACTTATAACGGTATATTGCATCACTATATGACGTATAACGTTATGGAGTATTATGTTTTAACGTATAACATTATATTGCATTTCTATATGGCGTATAACGTTATGGAGTATTACGTTGTAACGTATAACGATATATTGCATCACTATGTGACGTATAACGTTATATACTATTACGTTATAACGCATAACGTTATATTGCATCACTATATCACTTATAACGTTATATTGCATCACTATATCACTTATATCGTTTTATTGCATCACTATATCACTTATAACGTAATATTGCACCGCTATATGACGTATAACGTCATATACTACTACGTTATAACCTATAACGATGTACTGCATCACTATATGACGTATAACGTTATATACTATTACGTTATAAGATATAAGGTTATATTGCATCACTATATCACTTATAGCGTTATATTGCATCACTATATGACGTATAACGTTATGAACTATTACGTTATAACGTATAGCGTTATAGAGTATTACCTTATATCGTATAACGATTTATACTATTACGTTATAAGGTATAACGTTATATTGCATCACTATATCACTTATAACGTTATATTGCATCACTATATCACTTATAACGTTATATAGCATCCCTATATGACGTATAACGTTATGAACTATTACGTTATAAGGTATAGCGTTATAGAGTATTACCTTATATCGTATAACGATTTTTACTATTACGTTATAAGGTATAACGTTATATTGCATCACTATATCACTTATAACGTTATATTGCTTCACTATATGAAGCATAACGTTATATACTAGTACGTTATAACGCATAACGTTATATTGCATCACCATATGACGTATAACGTTATGGAGTATTACGTTTTAACGTATAACGTTATATACTATTACGTTATAACGGATAACGATATATTTCATCACTATGTGACGTATAACGTTATATTGCATTACTATATGACGTATAACGTTATGGAGTATTACGTTTTAACGTATAACGTTATATACTATTACGTTATAACGGATAACGATATATTTCATCACTATGTGACGTATAACGTTATATACTATTACGTTAGAACCTATAACGTTATACTGCGTCACTATATGACGTATAACGATATATACTATTACGATATAAGGTATAACGATATAATGCATCACTATATGAAGTATAACCTTATATACTATTACGTTATAAGGTATAACGATATATTGCATCACTATATGAAGTATAACCTTATATACTATTGCGTTATAAGTTATAACAATATATTGCACCACTATATGACGTATAACGTCATATAATATTACGTTATAACCTATAACGTTGTACCGCATCACTATATGACGTATAACGTTATATACTATTACGTTATAATGTAATACGTTATATTGCATCACTATATCACTTATAACGTTATATAGTATCCCTATATGACGTATAACGTTATGAACTATTACGTTATAACCTATAACGTTGTACTGCATCACTATATGACGTATAACGATATATACTATTACGTTATAAGATATAACGTTATATTGCATCACTATATCACTTGTAGCGTTATATTGCGTCACTATATGAAGTATAACGTTATATACTAGTACGTTATAACGCATAACGTTATATTGCATCACTATATCACTTATAACGTTATATTGCATCACTATATCACTTATAACGTTATATTGCATCACTATATCACTTATAACGTAATATTGCACCGCTATATGATGTATAACGTCATATACTACTACGTTATAACCTATAACGTTGTACTGCATCACTATATGACGTATAACGTTATATACTATTACGTTATAAGATATAAGGTTATATTGCATCACTATATCACTTATAGCGTTATATTGCATCACTATATGACGTATAACGTTATGGAGTATTATGTTTTAACGTATAACATTATATTGCATTTCTATATGGCGTATAACGTTATGGAGTATTACGTTACAACGTATAACGATATATTGCATAACTATGTGACATATAACGTTATATGTTATAACGTTATAAAGTATAACGTTATTTTGCATCACTATATCACTTATAACGTTATATTGCATCACTAAATCACTTATAACGTTATATTGCATCACTATATCACTTATAACGTTATATTGCATCACTATATGACGTATAACCTTTATACTATTACGTTATAACTTATAACGGTATATTGCATCACTATATGACGTATAACGTTATGGAGTATTATGTTTTAACGTATAGCACTATATTGCATTTCTATATGGCGTATAACGTTATGGAGTATTACGTTGTAACGTATAACGATATATTGCATCACTATGTGACGTATAACATTATATACTATAACGTTATAACGCATATCGTTATATTGCATCACTATATCACTTATAACGTTATATTGCATCACTATATCACTTATAACGTTATATTGCATCACTATATCACTTATAACGTAATATTGCACCGCTATATGACGTATAACGTCATATACTACTACGTTATAACCTATAACGTTGTACTGCATCACTATATGACGTATAACGTTATATACTATTACGTTATAAGATATAAGGTTATATTGCATCACTATATCACTTATAGCGTTATATTGCATCACTATATGACGTATAACGTTATGAACTATTACGTCATAACGTATAGCGTTATAGAGTATTACCTTATATCGTATAACGATTTATACTATTACGTTATAAGGTATAACGTTATATTGCATCACTATATCACTTATAACGTTATATTGCTTCACTATATGAAGCATAACGTTATATACTAGTACGTTATAACGCATAACGTTATATTGCATCACTATATCACTTATAACGTTATATTGCATCACTATATCACTTATAACGTTATATTGCATCACTATATCACTTATAACGTTATATTGCATCACTATATCACTTATAACGTTATATTGCATCACTATATCACTTATAACGTTATATTGCATCACTATATCACTTATAACGTTATATAGCATCCCTATATGACGCATAACGTTATGAACTATTACGTTATTAGGTGTAGCGTTATAGAGTATTACCTTATATCGTATAACGATTTATACTATTACGTTATAAGGTATAACGTTATATTGCATCACTATATCACTTATAACGTTATATTGCTTCACTATATGAAGCATAACGTTATATACTAGTACGTTATAACGCATAACGTTATATTGCATCACCATATGACGTATAACGTTATGGAGTATTACGTTTTAACGTATAACGTTATATACTATTACGTTATAACGGATAACTATATATTTCATCACTATGTGACGTATAACGTTATATTGCATTACTATATGACGTATAACGTTATGGAGTATTACGATTTAACGTATAACGTTATATACTATTACGTTATAACGGATAACGATATATTTCATCACTATGTGACGTATAACGTTATATACTATTACGTTGGAACCTATAACGTTATACTGCGTCACTATATGACGTATAACGATATATACTATTACGATATAAGGTGTAACGATATAATGCATCACTATATGAAGTATAACCTTATATACTATTACGTTATAAGGTATAACGATATATTGCATCACTATACGAAGTATAACCTTATATACTATTACGTTATAAGTTATAACAATATATTGCACCACTATATGACGTATAACGTCATATAATATTACGTTATAACCTATAACGTTGTACCGCATCACTATATGACGTATAACGTTATATACTATTACGTTATAAGGTAATACGTTATATTGCATCACTATATCACTTATAACGTTATATAGCATCCCTATATGACGTATAACGTTATGAACTATTACGTTATAACCTATAACGTTGTACTGCATCACTATATGACGTATAACGATATATACTATTACGTTATAAGATATAACGTTATATTGCATCACTATATCACTTATAACGTTATATTGCATCACTATATCACTTATATCGTTTTATTGCATCACTATATCACTTATAACGTAATATTGCACAGCTATATGACGTATAACGTCATATACTACTACGTTATAACCTATAATGTTGTACTGCATCACTATATGACGTATAACGTTATATACTATTACGTTATAAGATATAAGGTTATATTGCATCACTATATCACTTATAGCGTTATATTGCATCACTATATGACGTATAACGTTATGGAGTATTATGTTTTAACGTATAACATTATATTGCATTTCTATATGGCGTATAACGTTATGGAGTATTACGTTACAACGTATAACGATATATTGCATAACTATGTGACATATAACGTTATATGTTATTACGTTATAAGGTATAACGTTATATTGCATCACTATATCACTTATAACGTTATATTGCATCTCTAAATCACTTATAACGTTATATTGCATCACTATATCACTTATAACGTTATATTGCATCACTATATGATGTATAACCTTTATACTATTACGTTATAACTTATAACGGTATATTGCATCACTATATGACGTATAACGTTATGGAGTATTATGTTTTAACGTATAACATTATATTGCATTTCTATATGGCGTATAACGTTCTATACTATTAAGTTATAACGCATAACGCTATATTGCATCACTATATGAAGTATAACCTTATATACTATTACGTTATAAGGAATAACGTTATATTGCATCACTATATCACTTATAACGTTATATAGCATCCCTATATGACGTATAACGTTATGAACTTTTACGTTATAACGTATAGCGTTATAGAGTATTACCTTATATCGTATAACGATTTATAGTATTACGTTATAACGCATAACGTTATATTCCATCGCTATATCACTTATAACGTTATGGAGTATTACGTTTTAACGTATAACGTTATATACTATTACGTTATAACGGATAACGATATATTTCATCACTATGTGACGTATAACGTTATATTGCATTACTATATGACGTATAACGTTATGGAGTATTACGTTTTAACGTATAACGTTATATACTATTACGTTATAACGGATAACGATATATTCATCACTATGTGACGTATAACGTTATATACTATTACGTTAGAACCTATAACGTTATACTGCGTCACTATATGACGTATAACGATATATACTATTACGAT
>NW_026109079.1:0-100671 GCF_024516045.1 Bombus affinis
GAGCGAGCAACGGTCACAATTTCCAAGCTATACATATACCATATATTGCCTTGCATAGTTTTCGTGCTAGTACCTAATTTTGTCTGCCATTTCGGACATCACATTGCACTGTACTATGAGGAAAAGGTGCTAATTATGTGAAACTGTTGGTAAACCGTAAACATTTGTCAGAAGGCAATAGGATAAAGACTTTCGGCTCCTTGGGCTGGTGCGAATATTTCAATTTCCGTATGTGCCAAACCGTTGGTTTATGACACACCTTTACGCGTCTCTCGCTCGCGGCGCTCGCTCGAAAACTATAGCCTAACCTAAAACCAATCCATTTTCCGTTCATTATTCGATATGGTGGCGACATATTTCAAATTTGCGAACGTGTCGGATCGGTTGTGAGGTTGGACTAGATTTTTTCGAGCGAGCGGAGCGAGCGAGAAACGATCACAATTTCCAACCTATACATACACTTTATATTTCCTTGCATATATGTCGTGTTATTACCTAATTTTGTCAGCCATTTCGGACATCACATTGCATTGTACTATGTGGAAATAGTACTATTTATGTGAAACTATTCATAAACTGTAAACATGTGTCGGTAGGCAATAGGATAAATACTTCCGGTTCCTCGGGCTGGTGCGAATATTTCAATGTCCGTATGTGCCAAACCGTTGGTTTATGACACACCTATACGCGTCTCTCGCTCGCTGCGCTCGCACGAAAGCTATAGCCTAACCTAAAACCAATCCATCTTCCGTTCATTCTTCGATATGGTGGCGACATGTTTCAAATTTGCGAACGTGTGGGATCGGTTGTGAGGTTGGACTAGATCTTTACGAGCGAGCGGAGCGAGCGAGCAACGGTGACAGTTTCCAAGCTATACATATACCATATATTGTCTTGCATATATTTCGTGCTTGTACCTAATTTTGTCAGCCATTTCGGACATCACGTTGCACTGTACTATGAGGAAACGGTACTAATTATGTGAAACTATTGGTAAACCGTAAACATTTGACAGAAGGCAATAGGATAAAGTCTTCCGGCTCCTCGGGCTGGTGCGAATATATCAATGTCCGTATGTGCCAAACCGATGGTTTGTGACACACCTTTACGCGTCTCTCGTTCGCTGCGCTCGCACGAAAGCTATAGCCGAACCTAAAACCAATCCATCTTCCGTTCATTATTCGATATGGTGGCGACATATTTCAAATTTGCGAACGTGTCGGATCGGTTGTGAGGTTGGACTAGATTTTTATGAACGAGCGGAGCGAGCGAGCAACGGTCACAATTTCCAAGCTATACATATACCATATATTGCCTTGCATAGTTTTCGTGCTAGTACCTAATTTTGTCTGCCATTTCGGACATCACATTGCACTGTACTATGAGGAAAAGGTACTAATTATGTGAAACTGTTGGTAAACCGTAAACATTTGTCAGAAGGCGATAGGATAGAGACTTCCGGCTCCTCGGGCTGGTGCGAATATTTCAATGTCCGTATGTGCCAAACCGTTGGTTTATGACACACCTTTACGCGTCTCTCGCTCGACGCGCTCGCTCGAAAACTATAGCCTAACCTAAAACCAATCCATCTTCCGTTCATTCTTCGATATGGTGGCGACATGTTTCAAATTTGCGAACGTGTGGGATCGGTAGTGAGGTTGGACTAGATCTTTACGAGCGTGCGGAGCGAGCGAGCAACGGTGACAGTTTCCAAGCTATACATATACCATATATTGTCTTGCATATATTTCGTGCTTGTACCTAATTTTGTGAGCCATTTCGGACATCACGTTGCACTGTACTATGAGGAAACGGTACTAATTATGTGAAACTATTGGTAAACCGTAAACATTTGACAGAATGCAATAGGATAAAGTCTTCCGGCTCCTCGGGCTGGTACGAATATATCAATGTCCGTATGTGCCAAACCGTTGGTTTATGACACACCTTTACGCGTCACTCGCTCGACGCGCTCGCTCGAAAACTATAGCCTAACCTAAAACCAATCCATCTTCCGTTCATTCTTCGATATGGTGGCGACATGTTTCAAATTTGCGAACGTGTGGGATCGGTAGTGAGGTTGGACTAGATCTTTACGAGCGAGCGGAGCGAGCGAGCAACGGTGACAGTTTCCAAGCTATACATATACCATATATTGTCTTGCATATATTTCGTGCTTGTACCTAATTTTGTGAGCCATTTCGGACATCACGTTGCACTGTACTATGAGGAAACGGTACTAATTATGTGAAACTATTGGTAAAACGTAAACATTTGACAGAATGCAATAGGATAAAGTCTTCCGGCTCCTCGGGCTGGTGCGAATATATCAATGTCCGTATGTGCCAAACAGATGGTTTGTGACACACCTTTACGCGTCTCTCGTTCGCTGCGCTCGCACGAAAGCTATAGCCGAACCTAAAACCAATCCATCTTCCGTTCATTATTCGATATGGTGGCGACATATTTCAAATTTGCGAACGTGTCGGATCGGTTGTGAGGTTGGACTAGATTTTATCGAGCGAGCGGAGCGAGCGAGCAACGATCACAATTTCCAACCTATACATACACCATATATTGCCTTGCATATATGTCGTGTTATTACCTAATTTTGTCAGCCATTTCGGACATCACATTGCATTGTACTATGAGGAAACGGTACTAATTATGTGAAACTATTGGTAAACCGTAAACATTTGTCAGAAGGCAATAGGATAAAGACTTCCGGCTCTTCGGGCTGGTGCGAATATATCAATGTCCGTATGTGCCAAACCGATGGTTTGTGACACACCTTTACGCGTCTCTCTTTCGCTGCGCTCGTACGAAAGCTATAGCCTAACCTAAAACCAATCCATCTTCCGTTCATTATTCGATATGGTGGCGACATGTTTCGAATTTGCGAACGTGTGGGATCGGTTGTGAGGTTGGACCAGATTTTTACGAGCGAGCGGAGCGAGCGTGCAACGGTCACAATTTCCAAGCTATACATATACCTTATATTGCCTTGCTTATATGTCGTGTTATTACCTAATTTTGTCAGCCATTTCGGACATCACATTGCATTGTACTATGAGGAAACGGTACTAATTATGTGAAACTATTGGTAAACCGTAAACATTTGTCAGAAGGCAATAGGATAAAGACTTCCGGCTCTTCGGGCTGGTGCGAATATATCAATGTCCGTATGTGCCAAACCGATGGTTTGTGACACACCTTTACGCGTCTCTCGCTCGCGGCGCTCGCTCGAAAACTATAGCCTAACCTAAAACCAATCCATTTTCCGTTCATTATTCGATATGGTGGCGACATATTTCAAATTTGCGAACGTGTCGGATCGGTTGTGAGGTTGGACTAGATTTTTTCGAGCGAGTGGAGCGAGCGAGAAACGATCACAATTTCCAACCTATACATACACCTTATATTTCCTTGCATATATGTCGTGTTATTACCTAATTTTGTCAGCCATTTCGGACATCACATTGCATTGTACTATGTGGAAATAGTACTATTTATGTGAAACTATTCATAAACTGTAAACATGTGTCGGTAGGCAATAGGATAAATACTTCCGGTTCCTCGGGCTGGTGCGAATATTTCAATGTCCGTATGTGCCAAACCGTTGGTTTATGACACACCTATACGCGTCTCTCGCTCGCTGCGCTCGCACGAAAGCTATAGCCTAACCTAAAACCAATCCATCTTCCGTTCATTCTTCGATATGGTGGCGACATGTTTCAAATTTGCGAACGTGTGGGATCGGTTGTGAGGTTGGACTAGATCTTTACGAGCGAGCGGAGCGAGCGAGCAACGGTGACAGTTTCCAAGCTATACATATACCATATATTGTCTTGCATATATTTCGTGCTTGTACCTAATTTTGTCAGCCATTTCGGACATCACGTTGCACTGTACTATGAGGAAACGGTACTAATTATGTGAAACTATTGGTAAACCGTAAACATTTGTCAGAAGGCAATAGGATAAAGACTTCCGGCTCTTCGGGCTGGTGCGAATATATCAATGTCCGTATGTGCCAAACCGATGGTTTGTGACACACCTTTACGCGTCTCTCTTTCGCTGCGCTCGCACGAAAGCTATAGCCTAACCTAAAACCAATCCATCTTCCGTTCATTATTCGATATGGTGGCGACATGTTTCGAATTTGCGAACGTGTGGGATCGGTTGTGAGGTTGGACCAGATTTTTACGAGCGAGCGGAGCGAGCGTGCAACGGTCACAATTTCCAAGCTATACATATACCTTATATTGCCTTGCTTATATGTCGTGTTATTACCTAATTTTGTCAGCCATTTCGGACATCACATTGCATTGTACTATGAGGAAACGGTACTAATTATGTGAAACTATTGGTAAACCGTAAACATTTGTCAGAAGGCAATAGGATAAAGACTTCCGGCTCTTCGGGCTGGTGCGAATATATCAATGTCCGTATGTGCCAAACCGATGGTTTGTGACACACCTTTACGCGTCTCTCGCTCGCGGCGCTCGCTCGAAAACTATAGCCTAACCTAAAACCAATCCATTTTCCGTTCATTATTCGATATGGTGGCGACATATTTCAAATTTGCGAACGTGTCGGATCGGTTGTGAGGTTGGACTAGATTTTTTCGAGCGAGCGGAGCGAGCGAGAAACGATCACAATTTCCAACCTATACATACACCTTATATTTCCTTGCATATATGTCGTGTTATTACCTAATTTTGTCAGCCATTTCGGACATCACATTGCATTGTACTATGTGGAAATAGTACTATTTATGTGAAACTATTCATAAACTGTAAACATGTGTCGGTAGGCAATAGGATAAATACTTCCGGTTCCTCGGGCTGGTGCGAATATTTCAATGTCCGTATGTGCCAAACCGTTGGTTTATGACACACCTATACGCGTCTCTCGCTCGCTGCGCTCGCACGAAAGCTATAGCCTGACCTAAAACCAATCCATCTTCCGTTCATTCTTCGATATGGTGGCGACATGTTTCAAATTTGCGAACGTGTGGGATCGGTTGTGAGGTTGGACTAGATCTTTACGAGCGAGCGGAGCGAGCGAGCAACGGTGACAGTTTCCAAGCTATACATATACCATATATTGTCTTGCATATATTTCGTGCTTGTACCTAATTTTGTCAGCCATTTCGGACATCACGTTGCACTGTACTATGAGGAAACGGTACTAATTATGTGAAACTATTGGTAAACCGTAAACATTTGTCAGAAGGCAATAGGATAAAGACTTCCGGCTCTTCGGGCTGGTGCGAATATATCAATGTCCGTATGTGCCAAACCGATGGTTTGTGACACACCTTTACGCGTCTCTCTTTCGCTGCGCTCGCACGAAAGCTATAGCCTGACCTAAAACCAATCCATCTTCCGTTCATTATTCGATATGGTGGCGACATGTTTCGAATTTGCGAACGTGTGGGATCGGTTGTGAGGTTGGACCAGATTTTTACGAGCGAGCGGAGCGAGCGTGCAACGGTCACAATTTCCAAGCTATACATATACCTTATATTGCCTTGCTTATATTTCGTGCTAGCACCTAATTTTGTCAGCCATTTCGGACATCACATTGCACTGTACTATGTGGAAATAGTACTATTTATGTGAAACTATTCATAAACTGTAAACATGTGTCGGTAGGCAATAGGATAAATACTTCCGGCTCCTCAGGCTGGTGCGAATATTTCAATGACCGTATGTGCCAAACCGATGGTTTATGACACACCTTTACGCGTCTCTCGCTCGACGCGCTCGCTCGAAAACTATAGCCTAACCTAAAACCAATCCATCTTCCGTTCATTATTCGATATGGTGGCGACATATTTCAAATTTGCGAACGTGTCGGATCGGTTGCGAGGTTGGACTAGATTTTTTCGAGCGAGCGGAGCGAGCGAGCAACGATCACAATTTCCAACCTATACATACACCTTATATTGCCTTCCATATATTTCGTGTTATTACCTAATTTTGTCTGCCATTTCGGACATCACATTGCACTGTACTATGAGGAAACGGTACTAATTATGTGAAACTGTTGGTAAACCGTAAACATTTGTCAGAAGGCGATAGGATAGAGACTTTCGGCTCCTCGGGCTGGTGCGAATATTTCAATGTCCGTATGTGCCAAACCGTTGGTTTATGACACACCTTTACGCGTATCTCGATCTCTGCGCTCGTTCGAAAACTATAGCCTAACCTAAAACCAATCCATCTTGCGTTCATTATTCGATATGATGGCAACATATTTCAAATTTGGGAACGTGTCGGATCGGTTGTGAGGTTGGACTCGATTTTTACGAGCGAGCGGAGCGAGCGAGCAACGGTCACAATTTCCAAGCTATACATATACCATATATTGCCTTGCATAGTTTTCGTGCTAGTACCTAATTTTGTCAGCCATTTCGGACATCACATTGCACTGTACTATGAGGAAATAGTACTATTTATGTGAAACTATTCATAAACTGTAAACATTTGTCAGAAGGCAATAGGATAAAGACTTTCGGCTCCTTGGGCTGGTGCGGATATTTCAATGTCCGTATGTGCCAAACCGTTGGTTTATGACACACCTTTACGCGTCTCTCGCTCGCGGCGCTCGCTCGAAAACTATAGCCTAACCTAAAACCAATCCATCTTCCATTCATTATTCGATATGCTGGCGACATATTTCAAATTTGCGAACGTGTCGGGTCGGTTGTGAGGTTGGACTAGATTTTTTCGAGCGAGCGGAGCGAGCGAGCAACGATCACAATTTCCAAGCTATACATATACCTTATATTGCCTTGCTTATATTTCGTGCTAGTACCTAATTTTGTCAGCCATTTCGGACATCACATTGCACTGTACTATGAGGAAATAGTACTATTTATGTGAAACTATTCATAAACTGTAAACATTTGTCAGAAGGCAATAGGATAAAGACTTCCGGCTCCTCGGGCGAATATTTCAATGTCCGTATGTGCCAAACCGTTGGTTTGTGACACACCTTTACGCGTCTCTCGTTCGCTGCGCTCGCACGAAAGCTATAGCCTAACCTAAAACCAATCCATCTTCCGTTTATTATTCGATATGGTGGCGACATATTTCAAATTTGCGAACGTGTCGGATCGGTTGTGAGGTTGGACTAGATTTTTTCGAGCGAGCGGAGCGAACGAGCAACGGTCACAATTTCCAAGCTATACATATACCATATATTGTCTTGCATATATTTCGTGCATGTACCTAATTTTGTCAGCCATTTCGGACATCACGTTGCACTGTACTATGAGGAAACGGTACTAATTATGTGAAACTATTGGTAAACCGTAAACATTTGTCAGAAGGCAATAGGATAAAGACTTCCGGCTCCTCGGGCGAATATTTCAATGTCCGTATATGCCAAACCGTTGGTTTGTGACACACCTTTACGGGTCTCTCATTCGCTGCGCTCGCACGAAAGCTATAGCCTAACCTAAAACCATTCCATCTTCCGTTCATTATTCGATATGGTGGCGACATATTTCAAATCTGCGAACGTGTCGAATCGGTTGTGAGGTTGGACTAGATTTTTTCGAGCGAGCGGAGCGAACGAGCAACGATCACAATTTCCCACCTATACATACACCTTATATTGCCTTGCCTATATGTCGTGTTATTACCTATTTTTGTCTGCCATTTCGGACATCACATTGCACTGTACTATGAGGAAACGGTACTAATTATGTGAAACTGTTGGTAAACCGTAAACATTTGTCAGAAGGCAATAGGATAAAGACTTTCGGCTCCTTGGGCTGGTGCGAATATTTCAATGTCCGTATGTGCCAAACCGTTGGTTTATGACACACCTTTACGCGTCTCTCGCTCGCGGCGCTCGCTCGAAAACTATAGCCTAACCTAAAACCAATCCATCTTCCGTTCATTATTCGATATGGTGGCGACATATTTCAAATTTGCGAACGTGTCGGATCGGTTGTGAGGTTGGACTAGATTTTTTCGAGCGAGCGGAGCGAGCGAGCAACGATCACAATTTCCAACCTATACATACACCTTATATTTCCTTGCATATATGTCGTGTTATTACCTAATTTTGTCAGCCATTTCGGACATCACATTGCATTGTACTATGTGGAAATAGTACTATTTATGTGAAACTATTCATAAACTGTAAACATGTGTCGGTAGGCAATAGGATAAATACTTCCGGTTCCTCGGGCTGGTGCGAAT
The DNA here is from genome assembly GCF_024516045.1 of Bombus affinis. NCBI lineage: Eukaryota > Metazoa > Arthropoda > Insecta > Hymenoptera > Apidae > Bombus > Bombus affinis. The sequence continues at coordinate 8,223 of NW_026109079.1, forward strand.
ATTTCAATGTCCGTATGGGCCAAACCGTTGGTTTATGACACACCTATACGCGTCTCTCGCTCGCTGCGCTCGCACGAAAGCTATAGCCTAACCTAAAACCAATCCATCTTGCGTTCATTATTCGATATGATGGCGACATATTTCAAATTTGCGAACGTGTCGGATCGGTTGTGGGGTTGGACTAGATATTTACGAGCGAGCGGAGCGAGCGAGCAACGGTCACAATTTCCAAGCTATACATATACCATATATTGTCTTGCATATATTTCGTGCTTGTACCTAATTTTGTCAGCCATTTCGGACATCACGTTGCACTGTACTATGAGGAAACGGTACTAATTATGTGAAACTATTGGTAAACCGTAAACATTTGTCAGAAGGCAATAGGATAAAGACTTCCGGCTCCTCGGGCTGGTGCGAATATATCAAAGTCCGTATGTGCCAAACCGATGGTTTGTGACACACCTTTACGCGTCTCTCGTTCGCTGCGCTCGCACGAAAGCTATAGCCTAACCTAAAACCAATCCATCTTCCGTTCATTATTCGATATGGTGGCGACATATTTCAAATTTGCCAACGTGTCGGATCGGTTGTGAGGTTGGACTAGATTTTATCGAGCGAGCGGAGCGAGCGAGCAACGATCACAATTTCCAACCTATACATACACCTTATATTGCCTTGCATATATGTCGTGTTATTACCTAATTTTGTCAGCCATTTCGGACATCACGTTGCACTGTACTATGAGGAAACGGTACTAATTATGTGAAACTATTGGTAAACCGTAAACATTTGTCAGAAGGCAATAGGATAAAGACTTCCGGCTCTTCGGGCTGGTGCGAATATATCAATGTCCGTATGTGCCAAACCGATGGTTTGTGACACACCTTTACGCGTCTCTCTTTCGCTGCGCTCGCACGAAAGCTATAGCCTAACCTAAAACCAATCCATCTTCCGTTCATTATTCGATATGGTGGCGACATGTTTCGAATTTGCGAACGTGTGGGATCGGTTGTGAGGTTGGACCAGATTTTTACGAGCGAGCGGAGCGAGCGTGCAACGGTCACAATTTCCAAGCTATACATATACCTTATATTGCCTTGCTTATATTTCGTGCTAGTACCTAACTTTGTCAGCCATTTCGGACATCACATTGCACTGTACTATGTGGAAATAGTACTATTTATGTGAAACTATTCATAAACTGTAAACATGTGTCGGTAGGCAATAGGATAAATACTTCCGGCTCCTCAGGCTGGTGCGAATATTTCAATGTCCGTATGTGCCAAACCGATGGTTTATGACACACCTTTACGCGTCTCTCGCTAGACGCGCTCGCTCGAAAACTATAGCCTAACCTAAAACCAATCCATCTTCCGTTCATTATTCGATATGGTGGCGACATATTTCAAATTTGTGAACGTGTCGGATCGGTTGTGAGGTTGGACTAGATTTTTTCGAGCGAGCGGAGCGAGCGAGCAACGATCTCAATTTCCAACCTATACATACACCTTATATTGCCTTGGCTATATGTCGTGTTATTACCTAATTTTGTCTGCCATTTCGGACATCACATTGCACTGTACTATGAGGAAACGGTACTAATTATGTGAAACTGTTGGTAAACCGTAAACATTTGTCAGAAGGCGATAGGATAGAGACTTCCGGCTCCTCGGGCTGGTGCGAATATTTCAATGTCCGTATGTGCCAAACCGTTGGTTTATGACACACCTTTACGCGTCTCTCGCTCGACGCGCTCGCTCGAAAACTATAGCCTAACCTAAAACCAATCCATCTTCCGTTCATTATTCGATATGGTGGCGACATATTTCAAATTTGCGAACGTGTCGGATCGGTTGCGAGGTTGGACTAGATTTTTTCGAGCGAGCGGAGCGAGCGAGCAACGATCACAATTTCCAACCAATACATACACCTTATATTGCCTTCCATATATTTCGTGTTATTACCTAATTTTGTCAGCCATTTCGGACATCACGTTGCACTGTACTATGAGGAAACGGTACTAATTATGTGAAACTATGGGTAAACCGTAAACATTTGTCAGAAGGCAATAGGATAAATACTTCCGGCTCCTCGGGCTGGTGCGAATATTTCAATGTCCGTATGTGCCAAACCGTTGGTTTATGACACACATATACGCGTCACTCGCTCGCTGCGCTCGCTCGAAAACTATAGCCTAACCTAAAACCAATCCATCTTGCGTTCATTATTCGATATGATGGCGACATATTTCAAATTTGCGAACGTGTCGGATCGGTTGCGAGGTTGGACTAGATTTTTTCGAGCGAGCGGAGTGAGCGAGCAACGATCACAATTTCCAACCTGTACATACACCTTATATTGCCTTGCATATATGTCGTGTTATTACCTAATGTTGTCAGCCATTTCGGATATCACATTGCATTGTACTATGTGGAAATAGTACTATTTATGTGAAACTATTCATAAACTGTAAACATGTGTCGGTAGGCAATAGGATAAATACTTCCGGTTCCTCGGGCTGGTGCGAATATTTCAATGTCCGTATGAGCCAAACCGTTGGTTTATGACACACCTATACGCGTCTCTCGCTCGCTGCGCTCGCACGAAAGCTATAGCCTAACCTAAAACCAATCCATCTTCCGTTCATTATTCGATATGGTGGCGACATATTTCAAATTTGCGAACGTGTCGGATCGGTTGTGAGGTTGGACTAGATTTTTTCGAGCGAGCGGAGCGAACGAGCAACGATCACAATTTCCCACCTATACATACACCTTATATTGCCTTGCCCATATGTCGTGTTATTACCTAATTTTGTCTGCCATTTCGGACATCACATTGCACTGTACTATGAGGAAACGGTACTAATTATGTGAAACTGTTGGTAAACCGTAAACATTTGTCAGAAGGCAATAGGATAAATACTTCCGGTTCCTCGGGCTGGTGCGAATATTTCAATGTCCGTATGGGCCAAACCGTTGGTTTATGACACACCTATACGCGTCTCTCGCTCGCTGCGCTCGCACGAAAGCTATAGCCTAACCTAAAACCAATCCATCTTGCGTTCATTATTCGATATGATGGCGACATATTTCAAATTTGCGAACGTGTCGGATCGGTTGTGGGGTTGGACTAGATATTTACGAGCGAGCGGAGCGAGCGAGCAACGATCACAATTTCCAACCAATACATACACCTTATATTGCCTTCCATATATTTCGTGTTATTACCTAATTTTGTCAGCCATTTCGGACATCACGTTGCACTGTACTATGAGGAAACGGTACTAATTATGTGAAACTATGGGTAAACCGTAAACATTTGTCAGAAGGCAATAGGATAAATACTTCCGGCTCCTCGGGCTGGTGCGAATATTTCAATGTCCGTATGTGCCAAACCGTTGGTTTATGACACACATATACGCGTCACTCGCTCGCTGCGCTCGCTCGAAAACTATAGCCTAACCTAAAACCAATCCATCTTGCGTTCATTATTCGATATGATGGCGACATATTTCAAATTTGCGAACGTGTCGGATCGGTTGCGAGGTTGGACTAGATTTTTTTCGAGCGAGCGGAGTGAGCGAGCAACGATCACAATTTCCAACCTGTACATACACCTTATATTGCCTTGCATATATGTCGTGTTATTACCTAATGTTGTCAGCCATTTCGGATATCACATTGCATTGTACTATGTGGAAATAGTACTATTTATGTGAAACTATTCATAAACTGTAAACATGTGTCGGTAGGCAATAGGATAAATACTTCCGGTTCCTCGCGCTGGTGCGAATATTTCAATGTCCGTATGTGCCAAACCGATGGTTTGTGACACACCTTTACGCGTCTCTCGTTCGCTGCGCTAGCACGAAAGCTATAGCCGAACCTAAAACCAATCCATCTTCCGTTCATTATTCGATATGGTGGCGACATATTTCAAATTTGCGAACGTGTCGGATCGGATGTGAGGTTGGACTCGATTTTTACGAGCGAGCGGAGCGAGCGAGCAACGGTCACAATTTCCAAGCTATACATATACCATATATTGCCTTGCATAGTTTTCGTGCTAGTACCTAATTTTGTCTGCCATTTCGAACATCACATTGCACTGTACTATGAGGAAACGGTACTAATTATGTGAAACTGTTGGTAAACCGCAAACATTTGTCAGAAGGCGATAGGATAGAGACTTCCGGCTCCTCGGGCGAATATTTCAATGTCCGTATGTGCCAAACCGTTGGTTTGTGACACACCTTTACGCGTCTCTCGTTCGCTGCGCTCGCACGAACGCTATAGCCTAACCTAAAACCAATCCATCTTCCGTTCATTATTCGATATGGTGGCGACATATTTCAAATTTGCGAACGTGTCGGATCGGTTGTGAGGTTGGACTAGATTTTTTCGAGCGAGCGGAGCGAGCGAGCAACGATCACAATTTCCAACTTATACATACACCTTATATTGCCTTGCCTATATGTCGTGTTATTACCTAATTTTGCCTGCCATTTCGGACATCACATTGCACTGTACTATGAGGAAACGGTACTAATTATGTGAAACTGTTGGTAAACCGTAAACATTTGTCAGAAGGCGATAGGATAGAGACTTCCGGCTAATCGGGCTGGTGCGAATATTTCAATGTCCGTATGTGCCAAATCGTTGGTTTATGACACACCTTTACGCGTCTCTCGCTCGACGCGCTCGCTCGAAAACTATAGCCTAACCTAAAACCAATCCATCTTCCGTTCATTATTCGATATGGTGGCGACATATTTCAAATTTGCGAACGTGTCGGATCGGTTGCGAGGTTGGACTAGATTTTTTCGAGCGTGCGGAGCGAGCGAGCAACGATCACAATTTCCAACCAATACATACACCTTATATTGCCTTCCATATATTTCGTGTTATTACCTAATTTTGTCAGCCATTTCGGACATCACATTGCATTGTACTATGTGGAAATTGTACTATTTATGTGAAACTATTCATAAACTGTAAACATGTGTCGGTAGGCAATAGGATAAATACTTCCGGTTCCTCGGGCTGGTGCGAATATTTCAATGTCCGTATGTGCCAAACCGATGGTTTGTGACACACCTTTACGCGTCTCTCGATCGCTGCGCTTGCACGAAAGCTATAGCCTAACCTAAAACCAATCCATCTTCCGTTCATTATTCGATATGGTGGCGACATATTTCAAATTTGCGAACGTGTGGGATCGGTTGTGAGGTTGGACTAGATTTTTACGAGCGAGCGGAGCGAGCGAGCAACGGTCACAATTTCCAAGCTATACATATACCTTATATTGCCTTCCATACATTTCGTGTTATTACCTAATTTTGTCAGCCATTTCGGACAACACATTGCACTGTACTATGAGGAAATAGTACTATTTATGTGAAACAATTCATAAACTGTAAACATGTGTCGGTAGGCAATACGATAAATACGTCCGGCTCCTCGGGCTGGTGCGAATATTTCAATGTCCGTATGTGCCAAACCGTTGGTTTATGACACACCTTTACGCGTCTCTCGCTCGCGGCGCTCGCTCGAAAACTATAGCCTAACCTAAAACCAATCCATCTTCCGTTCATTATTCGATATGGTGGCGACATGTTTCGAATTTGCGAACGTGTGGGATCGGTTGTGAGGTTGGACCAGATTTTTACGAGCGAGCGGAGCGAGCGTGCAACGGTCACAATTTCCAAGCTATACATATACCATATATTGTCTTTCATATATTTCGTGCTTGTACCTAATTTTGTCAGCCATTTCGGACATCACGTTGCACTGTACTATGAGGAAACGGTACTAATTATGTGAAACTATTGGTAAACCGTAAACATTTGTCAGAAGGCAATAGGATAAAGACTTCCGGCTCCTCGGGCTGGTGCGAATATTTCAATGTCCGTATGTGCCAAACCGTTGGTTTGTGACACACCTTTACGCGTCTCTCGTTCGCTGCGCTCGCACGAAAGCTATAGCCTAACCTAAAACCAATCCATCTTCCGTTCATTATTCGATATGGTGGCGACATATTTCAAATTCGCGAACGTGCCGGATCGGTTGTGAGGTTGGACTAGATTTTTTCGAGCGAGCGGAGCGAGCGAGCAACGATCACAATTTCCAACCTATACATACTCCTTATATTGCCTTCCATATATTTCGTGTTATTACCTAATTTTGTCAGCCATTTCGGACATCACATTGCACTGTACTATGAGGAAATAGTACTATTTATGTGAAACTATTCATATATGTAAACATGTGTTGGTAGGCAATAGGATAAATACTTCCGGCTCCTCGGGCTGGTGCGAATATTTCAATGTCCGTATGAGCCAAACCGTTGGTTTATGACACACCTATACGCGTCCCACGCTCGCTGCGCTCGCTCGAAAACTATAGCCTAACCTAAAACCAATCCATCTTGCGTTCATTATTCGATATGATGGCGACATATTTCAAATTTGCGAACGTGTCGGATCGGTTGTGGGGTTGGACTAGATTTTTACGAGCGAGCGGAGCGAGCGAGCAACGGTCACAATTTCCAAGCTATACATATACCATATATTGTCTTGCATATATTTCGTGCTTGTACCTAATTTTGTCAGCCATTTCGGACATCACGTTGCACTGTACTATGAGGAAACGGCACTAATTATGTGAAACTATTGGTAAACCGTAAACATTTGTCAGAAGGCAACAGGATAAAGACTTCCGGCTCCTCGGGCTGGTGCGAATATATCAATGTCCGTATGCGCCAAACCGATGGTTTGTGACACACATTTACGCGTCTCTCGTTCGCTGCGCTCGCACGAAAGCTATAGCCTAACCTAAAACCAATCCATCTTCCGTTCATTATTCGATATGGTGGCGACATGTTTCGAATTTGCGAACGTGTGGGATCGGTTGTGAGGTTGGACCAGATTTTTACGAGCGAGCGGAGCGAGCGTGCAACGGTCACAATTTCCAAGCTATACATATACCTTATATTGCCTTGCTTATATTTCGTGCTAGTACCTAATTTTGTCAGCCATTTCGGACATCACATTGCACTGTACTATGTGGAAATAGTACTATTTATGTGAAGCTATTCATAAACTGTAAACATGTATCGGTAGGCAATAGGATAAATACTTCCGGCTCCTTGGGCTGGTGCGAATATTTCAATGTCCGTATGTGCCAAACCGTTGGTTTCTGACACACCTTTACGCGTCTCTCGCTCGACGCGCTCGCTCGAAAACTATAGCCTAACCTAAAACCAATCCATCTTGCGTTCATTATTCGATATGATGGCGACATATTTCAAATTTGCGAACGTGTCGGATCGGTTGTGGGGTTGGACTAGATTTTTACGAGCGAGCGGAGCGAGCGAACAACGGTCACAATTTCCAAGCTATACATATACCATATATTGTCTTTCATATATTTCGTGCTTGTACCTAATTTTGTCAGCCATTTCGGACATCACGTTGCACTGTACTATGAGGAAACGGTACTAATTATGTGAAACTATTGGTAAACCGTAAACATTTGTCAGAAGGCAATAGGATAAAGACTTCCGGCTCCTCGGGCTGGTGCGAATATTTCAATGTCCGTATGTGCCAAACCGTTGGTTTGTGACACACCTTTACGCGTCTCTCGTTCGCTGCGCTCGCACGAAAGCTATAGCCTAACCTAAAACCAATCCATCTTCCGTTCATTATTCGATATGGTGGCGACATATTTCAAATTTGCGTACGTGTGGGATCGGTTGTGAGGTTGGACTAGATTTTTACGAGCGAGCGGAGCGAGCGAGCAACGGTCACAATTTCCAAGCTATACATATACCTTATATTGCCTTCCATATATTTCGTGTTATTACCTAATTTTGTCAGCCATTTCGGACATCACATTGCACTGTACTATGTGGAAATAGTACTATTTATGTGAAGCTATTCATAAACTGTAAACATGTATCGGTAGGCAATAGGATAAATACTTCCGGCTCCTCGGGCTGGTGCGAATATTTCAATGTCCGTATGAGCCAAACCGTTGGTTTATGACACACCTATACGCGTCTCTCGCTCGCTGCGCTCGCACGAAAGCTATAGCCTAACCTAAAACCAATCCATCTTCCGTTCATTATTCGATATGGTGGCGACATATTTCAAATTTGCGAACGTGTCGGATCGGTTGTGAGGTTGGACTAGATTTTTTCGAGCGAGCGGAGCGAACGAGCAACGATCACAATTTCCCACCTATACATACACCTTATATTGCCTTGCCCATATGTCGTGTTATTACCTAATTTTGTCTGCCATTTCGGACATCACATTGCACTGTACAATGAGGAAACGGTACTAATTATGTGAAACTGTTGGTAAACCGTAAACATTTGTCAGAAGGCAATAGGATAAATACTTCCGGTTCCTCGGGCTGGTGCGAATATTTCAATGTCCGTATGGGCCAAACCGTTGGTTTATGACACACCTATACGCGTCTCTCGCTCGCTGCGCTCGCACGAAAGCTATAGCCTAACCTAAAACCAATCCATCTTGCGTTCATTATTCGATATGATGGCGACATATTTCAAATTTGCGAACGTGTCGGATCGGTTGTGGGGTTGGACTAGATATTTACGAGCGAGCGGAGCGAGCGAGCAACGATCACAATTTCCAACCAATACATACACCTTATATTGCCTTCCATATATTTCGTGTTATTACCTAATTTTGTCAGCCATTTCGGACATCACGTTGCACTGTACTATGAGGAAACGGTACTAATTATGTGAAACTATGGGTAAACCGTAAACATTTGTCAGAAGGCAATAGGATAAATACTTCCGGCTCCTCGGGCTGGTGCGAATATTTCAATGTCCGTATGTGCCAAACCGTTGGTTTATGACACACATATACGCGTCACTCGCTCGCTGCGCTCGCTCGAAAACTATAGCCTAACCTAAAACCAATCCATCTTGCGTTCATTATTCGATATGATGGCGACATATTTCAAATTTGCGAACGTGTCGGATCGGTTGCGAGGTTGGACTAGATTTTTTCGAGCGAGCGGAGTGAGCGAGCAACGATCACAATTTCCAACCTGTACATACACCTTATATTGCCTTGCATATATGTCGTGTTATTACCTAATGTTGTCAGCCATTTCGGATATCACATTGCATTGTACTATGTGGAAATAGTACTATTTATGTGAAACTATTCATAAACTGTAAACATGTGTCGGTAGGCAATAGGATAAATACTTCCGGTTCCTCGGGCTGGTGCGAATATTTCAATGTCCGTATGTGCCAAACCGATGGTTTGTGACACACCTTTACGCGTCTCTCGTTCGCTGCGCTAGCACGAAAGCTATAGCCTAACCTAAAACCAATCCATCTTCCGTTCATTATTCGATATGGTGGCGACATATTTCAAATTTGCGAACGTGTCGGATCGGTTGTGAGGTTGGACTTGATTTTTACGAGCGAGCGGAGCGAGCGAGCAACGGTCACAATTTCCAAGCTATACATATACCATATATTGCCTTGCATAGTTTTCGTGCTAGTACCTAATTTTGTCTGCCATTTCGGACATCACATTGCACTGTACTATGAGGAAACGGTACTAATTATGTGAAACTGTTGGTAAACCGCAAACATTTGTCAGAAGGCGATAGGATAGAGACTTCCGGCTCCTCGGGCGAATATTTCAATGTCCGTATGTGCCAAACCGTTGGTTTGTGACACACCTTTACGCGTCTCTCGTTCGCTGCGCTCGCACGAAAGCTATAGCCTAACCTAAAACCAATCCATCTTCCGTTCATTATTCGATATGGTGGCGACATATTTCAAATTTGCGAACGTGTCGGATCGGTTGTGAGGTTGGACTAGATTTTTTCGAGCGAGCGGAGCGAGCAAGCAACGATCACAATTTCCAACTTATACATACACCTTATATTGCCTTGCCTATATGTCGTGTTATTACCTAATTTTGTCTGCCATTTCGGACATCACATTGCACTGTACTATGAGGAAACGGTACTAATTATGTGAAACTGTTGGTAAACCGTAAACATTTGTCAGAAGGCGATAGGATAGAGACTTCCGGCTAATCGGGCTGGTGCGAATATTTCAATGTCCGTATGTGCCAAATCGTTGGTTTATGACACACCTTTACGCGTCTCTCGCTCGACGCGCTCGCTCGAAAACTATAGCCTAACCTAAAACCAATCCATCTTCCGTTCATTATTCGATATGGTGGCGACATATTTCAAATTTGCGAACGTGTCGGATCGGTTGCGAGGTTGGACTAGATTTTTTCGAGCGTGCGGAGCGAGCGAGCAACGATCACAATTTCCAACCAATACATACACCTTATATTGCCTTCCATATATTTCGTGTTATTACCTAATTTTGTCAGCCATTTCGGACATCACATTGCATTGTACTATGTGGAAATTGTACTATTTATGTGAAACTATTCATAAACTGTAAACATGTGTCGGTAGGCAATAGGATAAATACTTCCGGTTCCTCGGGCTGGTGCGAATATTTCAATGTCCGTATGTGCCAAACCGATGGTTTGTGACACACCTTTACGCGTCTCTCGATCGCTGCGCTTGCACGAAAGCTATAGCCTAACCTAAAACCAATCCATCTTCCGTTCATTATTCGATATGGTGGCGACATATTTCAAATTTGCGAACGTGTGGGATCGGTTGTGAGGTTGGACTAGATTTTTACGAGCGAGCGGAGCGAGCGAGCAACGGTCACAATTTCCAAGCTATACATATACCTTATATTGCCTTCCATACATTTCGTGTTATTACCTAATTTTGTCAGCCATTTCGGACAACACATTGCACTGTACTATGAGGAAATAGTACTATTTATGTGAAACAATTCATAAACTGTAAACATGTGTCGGTAGGCAATAGGATAAATACGTCCGGCTCCTCGGGCTGGTGCGAATATTTCAATGTCCGTATGTGCCAAACCGTTGGTTTATGACACACCTTTACGCGTCTCTCGCTCGCGGCGCTCGCTCGAAAACTATAGCCTAACCTAAAACCAATCCATCTTCCGTTCATTATTCGATATGGTGGCGACATATTTCAAATTCGCGAACGTGTCGGATCGGTTGTGAGGTTGGACTAGATTTTTTCGAGCGAGCGGAGCGAGCGAGCAACGATCACAATTTCCAACCTATACATACTCCTTATATTGCCTTCCATATATTTCGTGTTATTACCTAATTTTGTCAGCCATTTCGGACATCACATTGCACTGTACTATGAGGAAATAGTACTATTTATGTGAAACTATTCATATATGTAAACATGTGTTGGTAGGCAATAGGATAAATACTTCCGGCTCCTCGGGCTGGTGCGAATATTTCAATGTCCGTATGAGCCAAACCGTTGGTTTATGACACACCTATACGCGTCCCACGCTCGCTGCGCTCGCTCGAAAACTATAGCCTAACCTAAAACCAATCCATCTTGCGTTCATTATTCGATATGATCGCGACATATTTCAAATTTGCGAACGTGTCGGATCGGTTGTGGGGTTGGACTAGATTTTTACGAGCGAGCGGAGCGAGCGAGCAACGGTCACAATTTCCAAGCTATACATATACCATATATTGTCTTGCATATATTTCGTGCTTGTACCTAATTTTGTCAGCCATTTCGGACATCACGTTGCACTGTACTATGAGGAAACGGCACTAATTATGTGAAACTATTGGTAAACCGTAAACATTTGTCAGAAGGCAACAGGATAAAGACTTCCGGCTCCTCGGGCTGGTGCGAATATATCAATGTCCGTATGCGCCAAACCGATGGTTTGTGACACACATTTACGCGTCTCTCGTTCGCTGCGCTCGCACGAAAGCTATAGCCTAACCTAAAACCAATCCATCTTCCGTTCATTATTCGATATGGTGGCGACATGTTTCGAATTTGCGAACGTGTGGGATCGGTTGTGAGGTTGGACCAGATTTTTACGAGCGAGCGGAGCGAGCGTGCAACGGTCACAATTTCCAAGCTATACATATACCTTATATTGCCTTGCTTATATTTCGTGCTAGTACCTAATTTTGTCAGCCATTTCGGACATCACATTGCACTGTACTATGTGGAAATAGTACTATTTATGTGAAGCTATTCATAAACTGTAAACATGTATCGGTAGGCAATAGGATAAATACTTCCGGCTCCTTGGGCTGGTGCGAATATTTCAATGTCCGTATGTGCCAAACCGTTGGTTTCTGACACACCTTTACGCGTCTCTCGCTCGACGCGCTCGCTCGAAAACTATAGCCTAACCTAAAACCAATCCATCTTGCGTTCATTATTCGATATGATGGCGACATATTTCAAATTTGCGAACGTGTCGGATCGGTTGTGGGGTTGGACTAGATTTTTACGAGCGAGCGGAGCGAGCGAACAACGGTCACAATTTCCAAGCTATACATATACCATATATTGTCTTTCATATATTTCGTGCTTGTACCTAATTTTGTCAGCCATTTCGGACATCACGTTGCACTGTACTATGAGGAAACGGTACTAATTATGTGAAACTATTGGTAAACCGTAAACATTTGTCAGAAGGCAATAGGATAAAGACTTCCGGCTCCTCGGGCTGGTGCGAATATTTCAATGTCCGTATGTGCCAAACCGTTGGTTTGTGACACACCTTTACGCGTCTCTCGTTCGCTGCGCTCGCACGAAAGCTATAGCCTAACCTAAAACCAATCCATCTTCCGTTCATTATTCGATATGGTGGCGACATATTTCAAATTTGCGTACGTGTGGGATCGGTTGTGAGGTTGGACTAGATTTTTACGAGCGAGCGGAGCGAGCGAGCAACGGTCACAATTTCCAAGCTATACATATACCTTATATTGCCTTCCATATATTTCGTGTTATTACCTAATTTTGTCAGCCATTTCGGACATCACATTGCACTGTACTATGTGGAAATAGTACTATTTATGTGAAGCTATTCATAAACTGTAAACATGTATCGGTAGGCAATAGGATAAATACTTCCGGCTCCTCGGGCTGGTGCGAATATTTCAATGTCCGTATGAGCCAAACCGTTGGTTTATGACACACCTATACGCGTCTCTCGCTCGCTGCGCTCGCACGAAAGCTATAGCCTAACCTAAAACCAATCCATCTTCCGTTCATTATTCGATATGGTGGCGACATATTTCAAATTTGCGAACGTGTCGGATCGGTTGTGAGGTTGGACTAGATTTTTTCGAGCGAGCGGAGCGAACGAGCAACGATCACAATTTCCCACCTATACATACACCTTATATTGCCTTGCCCATATGTCGTGTTATTACCTAATTTTGTCTGCCATTTCGGACATCACATTGCACTGTACAATGAGGAAACGGTACTAATTATGTGAAACTGTTGGTAAACCGTAAACATTTGTCAGAAGGCAATAGGATAAATACTTCCGGTTCCTCGGGCTGGTGCGAATATTTCAATGTCCGTATGGGCCAAACCGTTGGTTTATGACACACCTATACGCGTCTCTCGCTCGCTGCGCTCGCACGAAAGCTATAGCCTAACCTAAAACCAATCCATCTTGCGTTCATTATTCGATATGATGGCGACATATTTCAAATTTGCGAACGTGTCGGATCGGTTGTGGGGTTGGACTAGATATTTACGAGCGAGCGGAGCGAGCGAGCAACGATCACAATTTCCAACCAATACATACACCTTATATTGCCTTCCATATATTTCGTGTTATTACCTAATTTTGTCAGCCATTTCGGACATCACGTTGCACTGTACTATGAGGAAACGGTACTAATTATGTGAAACTATGGGTAAACCGTAAACATTTGTCAGAAGGCAATAGGATAAATACTTCCGGCTCCTCGGGCTGGTGCGAATATTTCAATGTCCGTATGTGCCAAACCGTTGGTTTATGACACACATATACGCGTCACTCGCTCGCTGCGCTCGCTCGAAAACTATAGCCTAACCTAAAACCAATCCATCTTGCGTTCATTATTCGATATGATGGCGACATATTTCAAATTTGCGAACGTGTCGGATCGGTTGCGAGGTTGGACTAGATTTTTTCGAGCGAGCGGAGTGAGCGAGCAACGATCACAATTTCCAACCTGTACATACACCTTATATTGCCTTGCATATATGTCGTGTTATTACCTAATGTTGTCAGCCATTTCGGATATCACATTGCATTGTACTATGTGGAAATAGTACTATTTATGTGAAACTATTCATAAACTGTAAACATGTGTCGGTAGGCAATAGGATAAATACTTCCGGTTCCTCGGGCTGGTGCGAATATTTCAATGTCCGTATGTGCCAAACCGATGGTTTGTGACACACCTTTACGCGTCTCTCGTTCGCTGCGCTAGCACGAAAGCTATAGCCTAACCTAAAACCAATCCATCTTCCGTTCATTATTCGATATGGTGGCGACATATTTCAAATTTGCGAACGTGTCGGATCGGTTGTGAGGTTGGACTTGATTTTTACGAGCGAGCGGAGCGAGCGAGCAACGGTCACAATTTCCAAGCTATACATATACCATATATTGCCTTGCATAGTTTTCGTGCTAGTACCTAATTTTGTCTGCCATTTCGGACATCACATTGCACTGTACTATGAGGAAACGGTACTAATTATGTGAAACTGTTGGTAAACCGCAAACATTTGTCAGAAGGCGATAGGATAGAGACTTCCGGCTCCTCGGGCGAATATTTCAATGTCCGTATGTGCCAAACCGTTGGTTTGTGACACACCTTTACGCGTCTCTCGTTCGCTGCGCTCGCACGAAAGCTATAGCCTAACCTAAAACCAATCCATCTTCCGTTCATTATTCGATATGGTGGCGACATATTTCAAATTTGCGAACGTGTCGGATCGGTTGTGAGGTTGGACTAGATTTTTTCGAGCGAGCGGAGCGAGCGAGCAACGATCACAATTTCCAACTTATACATACACCTTATATTGCCTTGCCTATATGTCGTGTTATTACCTAATTTTGTCTGCCATTTCGGACATCACATTGCACTGTACTATGAGGAAACGGTACTAATTATGTGAAACTGTTGGTAAACCGTAAACATTTGTCAGAAGGCGATAGGATAGAGACTTCCGGCTAATCGGGCTGGTGCGAATATTTCAATGTCCGTATGTGCCAAATCGTTGGTTTATGACACACCTTTACGCGTCTCTCGCTCGACGCGCTCGCTCGAAAACTATAGCCTAACCTAAAACCAATCCATCTTCCGTTCATTATTCGATATGGTGGCGACATATTTCAAATTTGCGAACGTGTCGGATCGGTTGCGAGGTTGGACTAGATTTTTTCGAGCGTGCGGAGCGAGCGAGCAACGATCACAATTTCCAACCAATACATACACCTTATATTGCCTTCCATATATTTCGTGTTATTACCTAATTTTGTCAGCCATTTCGGACATCACATTGCATTGTACTATGTGGAAATTGTACTATTTATGTGAAACTATTCATAAACTGTAACATGTGTCGGTAGGCAATAGGATAAATACTTCCGGTTCCTCGGGCTGGTGCGAATATTTCAATGTCCGTATGTGCCAAACCGATGGTTTGTGACACACCTTTACGCGTCTCTCGATCGCTGCGCTTGCACGAAAGCTATAGCCTAACCTAAAACCAATCCATCTTCCGTTCATTATTCGATATGGTGGCGACATATTTCAAATTTGCGAACGTGTGGGATCGGTTGTGAGGTTGGACTAGATTTTTACGAGCGAGCGGAGCGAGCGAGCAACGGTCACAATTTCCAAGCTATACATATACCTTATATTGCCTTCCATACATTTCGTGTTATTACCTAATTTTGTCAGCCATTTCGGACAACACATTGCACTGTACTATGAGGAAATAGTACTATTTATGTGAAACAATTCATAAACTGTAAACATGTGTCGGTAGGCAATAGGATAAATACGTCCGGCTCCTCGGGCTGGTGCGAATATTTCAATGTCCGTATGTGCCAAACCGTTGGTTTATGACACACCTTTACGCGTCTCTCGCTCGCGGCGCTCGCTCGAAAACTATAGCCTAACCTAAAACCAATCCATCTTCCGTTCATTATTCGATATGGTGGCGACATATTTCAAATTCGCGAACGTGTCGGATCGGTTGTGAGGTTGGACTAGATTTTTTCGAGCGAGCGGAGCGAGCGAGCAACGATCACAATTTCCAACCTATACATACTCCTTATATTGCCTTCCATATATTTCGTGTTATTACCTAATTTTGTCAGCCATTTCGGACATCACATTGCACTGTACTATGAGGAAATAGTACTATTTATGTGAAACTATTCATATATGTAAACATGTGTTGGTAGGCAATAGGATAAATACTTCCGGCTCCTCGGGCTGGTGCGAATATTTCAATGTCCGTATGAGCCAAACCGTTGGTTTATGACACACCTATACGCGTCCCACGCTCGCTGCGCTCGCTCGAAAACTATAGCCTAACCTAAAACCAATCCATCTTGCGTTCATTATTCGATATGATCGCGACATATTTCAAATTTGCGAACGTGTCGGATCGGTTGTGGGGTTGGACTAGATTTTTACGAGCGAGCGGAGCGAGCGAGCAACGGTCACAATTTCCAAGCTATACATATACCATATATTGTCTTGCATATATTTCGTGCTTGTACCTAATTTTGTCAGCCATTTCGGACATCACGTTGCACTGTACTATGAGGAAACGGCACTAATTATGTGAAACTATTGGTAAACCGTAAACATTTGTCAGAAGGCAACAGGATAAAGACTTCCGGCTCCTCGGGCTGGTGCGAATATATCAATGTCCGTATGCGCCAAACCGATGGTTTGTGACACACATTTACGCGTCTCTCGTTCGCTGCGCTCGCACGAAAGCTATAGCCTAACCTAAAACCAATCCATCTTCCGTTCATTATTCGATATGGTGGCGACATGTTTCGAATTTGCGAACGTGTGGGATCGGTTGTGAGGTTCGACCAGATTTTTACGAGCGAGCGGAGCGAGCGTGCAACGGTCACAATTTCCAAGCTATACATATACCTTATATTGCCTTGCTTATATTTCGTGCTAGTACCTAATTTTGTCAGCCATTTCGGACATCACATTGCACTGTACTATGAGGAAACGGTACTAATTATGTGAAACTATTGGTAAACCGTAAACATTTGTCAGAAGGCAATAGGATAAAGACTTCCGGCTCCTCGGGCTGGTGCGAATATTTCAATGTCCGTATGTGCCAAACCGTTGGTTTGTGACACACCTTTACGCGTCTCTCGTTCGCTGCGCTCGCACGAAAGCTATAGCCTAACCTAAAACCAATCCATCTTCCGTTCATTATTCGATATGGTGGCGACATATTTCAAATTTGCGTACGTGTGGGATCGGTTGTGAGGTTGGACTAGATTTTTACGAGCGAGCGGAGCGAGCGAGCAACGGTCACAATTTCCAAGCTATACATATACCTTATATTGCCTTCCATATATTTCGTGTTATTACCTAATTTTGTCAGCCATTTCGGACATCACATTGCACTGTACTATGTGGAAATAGTACTATTTATGTGAAGCTATTCATAAACTGTAAACATGTATCGGTAGGCAATAGGATAAATACTTCCGGCTCCTCGGGCTGGTGCGAATATTTCAATGTCCGTATGAGCCAAACCGTTGGTTTATGACACACCTATACGCGTCTCTCGCTCGCTGCGCTCGCACGAAAGCTATAGCCTAACCTAAAACCAATCCATCTTCCGTTCATTATTCGATATGGTGGCGACATATTTCAAATTTGCGAACGTGTCGGATCGGTTGTGAGGTTGGACTAGATTTTTTCGAGCGAGCGGAGCGAACGAGCAACGATCACAATTTCCCACCTATACATACACCTTATATTGCCTTGCCCATATGTCGTGTTATTACCTAATTTTGTCTGCCATTTCGGACATCACATTGCACTGTACTATGAGGAAACGGTACTAATTATGTGAAACTGTTGGTAAACCGTAAACATTTGTCAGAAGGCAATAGGATAAATACTTCCGGTTCCTCGGGCTGGTGCGAATATTTCAATGTCCGTATGGGCCAAACCGTTGGTTTATGACACACCTATACGCGTCTCTCGCTCGCTGCGCTCGCACGAAAGCTATAGCCTAACCTAAAACCAATCCATCTTGCGTTCATTATTCGATATGATGGCGACATATTTCAAATTTGCGAACGTGTCGGATCGGTTGTGGGGTTGGACTAGATATTTACGAGCGAGCGGAGCGAGCGAGCAACGGTCACAATTTCCAAGCTATACATATACCATATATTGTCTTGCATATATTTCGTGCTTGTACCTAATTTTGTCAGCCATTTCGGACATCACGTTGCACTGTACTATGAGGAAACGTTACTAATTATGTGAAACTATTGGTAAACCGTAAACATTTGTCAGAAGACAATAGGATAAAGACTTCCGGCTCCTCGGGCTGGTGCGAATATTTCAATGTCCGTATGTGCCAAATCGTTGGTTTATGACACACCTTTACGCGTCTCTCGCTCGACGCGCTCGCTCGAAAACTATAGCCTAACCTAAAACCAATCCATCTTCCGTTCATTATTCGATATGGTGGCGACATATTTCAAATTTGCGAACGTGTCGGATCGGTTGCGAGGTTGGACTAGATTTTTTCGAGCGTGCGGAGCGAGCGAGCAACGATCACAATTTCCAACCAATACATACACCTTATATTGCCTTCCATATATTTCGTGTTATTACCTAATTTTGTCAGCCATTTCGGACATCACATTGCATTGTACTATGTGGAAATTGTACTATTTATGTGAAACTATTCATAAACTGTAAACATGTGTCGGTAGGCAATAGGATAAATACTTCCGGTTCCTCGGGCTGGTGCGAATATTTCAATGTCCGTATGTGCCAAACCGATGGTTTGTGACACACCTTTACGCGTCTCTCGATCGCTGCGCTTGCACGAAAGCTATAGCCTAACCTAAAACCAATCCATCTTCCGTTCATTATTCGATATGGTGGCGACATATTTCAAATTTGCGAACGTGTGGGATCGGTTGTGAGGTTGGACTAGATTTTTACGAGCGAGCGGAGCGAGCGAGCAACGGTCACAATTTCCAAGCTATACATATACCTTATATTGCCTTCCATACATTTCGTGTTATTACCTAATTTTGTCAGCCATTTCGGACAACACATTGCACTGTACTATGAGGAAATAGTACTATTTATGTGAAACAATTCATAAACTGTAAACATGTGTCGGTAGGCAATAGGATAAATACGTCCGGCTCCTCGGGCTGGTGCGAATATTTCAATGTCCGTATGTGCCAAACCGTTGGTTTATGACACACCTTTACGCGTCTCTCGCTCGCGGCGCTCGCTCGAAAACTATAGCCTAACCTAAAACCAATCCATCTTCCGTTCATTATTCGATATGGTGGCGACATATTTCAAATTCGCGAACGTGTCGGATCGGTTGTGAGGTTGGACTAGATTTTTTCGAGCGAGCGGAGCGAGCGAGCAACGATCACAATTTCCAACCTATACATACTCCTTATATTGCCTTCCATATATTTCGTGTTATTACCTAATTTTGTCAGCCATTTCGGACATCACATTGCACTGTACTATGAGGAAATAGTACTATTTATGTGAAACTATTCATATATGTAAACATGTGTTGGTAGGCAATAGGATAAATACTTCCGGCTCCTCGGGCTGGTGCGAATATTTCAATGTCCGTATGAGCCAAACCGTTGGTTTATGACACACCTATACGCGTCCCACGCTCGCTGCGCTCGCTCGAAAACTATAGCCTAACCTAAAACCAATCCATCTTGCGTTCATTATTCGATATGATGGCGACATATTTCAAATTTGCGAACGTGTCGGATCGGTTGTGGGGTTGGACTAGATTTTTACGAGCGAGCGGAGCGAGCGAGCAACGGTCACAATTTCCAAGCTATACATATACCATATATTGTCTTGCATATATTTCGTGCTTGTACCTAATTTTGTCAGCCATTTCGGACATCACGTTGCACTGTACTATGAGGAAACGGCACTAATTATGTGAAACTATTGGTAAACCGTAAACATTTGTCAGAAGGCAACAGGATAAAGACTTCCGGCTCCTCGGGCTGGTGCGAATATATCAATGTCCGTATGCGCCAAACCGATGGTTTGTGACACACATTTACGCGTCTCTCGTTCGCTGCGCTCGCACGAAAGCTATAGCCTAACCTAAAACCAATCCATCTTCCGTTCATTATTCGATATGGTGGCGACATGTTTCGAATTTGCGAACGTGTGGGATCGGTTGTGAGGTTCGACCAGATTTTTACGAGCGAGCGGAGCGAGCGTGCAACGGTCACAATTTCCAAGCTATACATATACCTTATATTGCCTTGCTTATATTTCGTGCTAGTACCTAATTTTGTCAGCCATTTCGGACATCACATTGCACTGTACTATGTGGAAATAGTACTATTTATGTGAAGCTATTCATAAACTGTAAACATGTATCGGTAGGCAATAGGATAAATACTTCCGGCTCCTTGGGCTGGT
The DNA here is from genome assembly GCF_024516045.1 of Bombus affinis. Lineage (NCBI taxonomy): Eukaryota > Metazoa > Arthropoda > Insecta > Hymenoptera > Apidae > Bombus > Bombus affinis. The sequence goes on from NW_026109079.1 coordinate 28,873, forward strand.
GCGAATATTTCAATGTCCGTATGTGCCAAACCGTTGGTTTCTGACACACCTTTACGCGTCTCTCGCTCGACGCGCTCGCTCGAAAACTATAGCCTAACCTAAAACCAATCCATCTTGCGTTCATTATTCGATATGATGGCGACATATTTCAAATTTGCGAACGTGTCGGATCGGTTGTGGGGTTGGACTATATTTTTACGAGCGAGCGGAGCGAGCGAACAACGGTCACAATTTCCAAGCTATACATATACCATATATTGTCTTTCATATATTTCGTGCTTGTACCTAATTTTGTCAGCCATTTCGGACATCACGTTGCACTGTACTATGAGGAAACGGTACTAATTATGTGAAACTATTGGTAAACCGTAAACATTTGTCAGAAGGCAATAGGATAAAGACTTCCGGCTCCTCGGGCTGGTGCGAATATTTCAATGTCCGTATGTGCCAAACCGTTGGTTTGTGACACACCTTTACGCGTCTCTCGTTCGCTGCGCTCGCACGAAAGCTATAGCCTAACCTAAAACCAATCCATCTTCCGTTCATTATTCGATATGGTGGCGACATATTTCAAATTTGCGTACGTGTGGGATCGGTTGTGAGGTTGGACTAGATTTTTACGAGCGAGCGGAGCGAGCGAGCAACGGTCACAATTTCCAAGCTATACATATACCTTATATTGCCTTCCATATATTTCGTGTTATTACCTAATTTTGTCAGCCATTTCGGACATCACATTGCACTGTACTATGTGGAAATAGTACTATTTATGTGAAGCTATTCATAAACTGTAAACATGTATCGGTAGGCAATAGGATAAATACTTCCGGCTCCTCGGGCTGGTGCGAATATTTCAATGTCCGTATGAGCCAAACCGTTGGTTTATGACACACCTATACGCGTCTCTCGCTCGCTGCGCTCGCACGAAAGCTATAGCCTAACCTAAAACCAATCCATCTTCCGTTCATTATTCGATATGGTGGCGACATATTTCAAATTTGCGAACGTGTCGGATCGGTTGTGAGGTTGGACTAGATTTTTTCGAGCGAGCGGAGCGAACGAGCAACGATCACAATTTCCCACCTATACATACACCTTATATTGCCTTGCCCATATGTCGTGTTATTACCTAATTTTGTCTGCCATTTCGGACATCACATTGCACTGTACTATGAGGAAACGGTACTAATTATGTGAAACTGTTGGTAAACCGTAAACATTTGTCAGAAGGCAATAGGATAAATACTTCCGGTTCCTCGGGCTGGTGCGAATATTTCAATGTCCGTATGGGCCAAACCGTTGGTTTATGACACACCTATACGCGTCTCTCGCTCGCTGCGCTCGCACGAAAGCTATAGCCTAACCTAAAACCAATCCATCTTGCGTTCATTATTCGATATGATGGCGACATATTTCAAATTTGCGAACGTGTCGGATCGGTTGTGGGGTTGGACTAGATATTTACGAGCGAGCGGAGCGAGCGAGCAACGGTCACAATTTCCAAGCTATACATATACCATATATTGTCTTGCATATATTTCGTGCTTGTACCTAATTTTGTCAGCCATTTCGGACATCACGTTGCACTGTACTATGAGGAAACGGTACTAATTATGTGAAACTATTGGTAAACCGTAAACATTTGTCAGAAGGCAATAGGATAAAGACTTCCGGCTCCTCGGGCTGGTGCGAATATATCAAAGTCCGTATGTGCCAAACCGATGGTTTGTGACACACCTTTACGCGTCTCTCGTTCGCTGCGCTCGCACGAAAGCTATAGCCTAACCTAAAACCAATCCATCTTCCGTTCATTATTCGATATGGTGGCGACATATTTCAAATTTGCGAACGTGTCGGATCGGTTGTGAGGTTGGACTAGATTTTATCGAGCGAGCGGAGCGAGCGAGCAACGATCACAATTTCCAACCTATACATACACCTTATATTGCCTTGCATATATGTCGTGTTATTACCTAATTTTGTCAGCCATTTCGGACATCACATTGCATTGTACTATGAGGAAACGGTACTAATTATGTGAAACTATTGGTAAACCGTAAACATTTGTCAGAAGGCAATAGGATAAAGACTTCCGGCTCTTCGGGCTGGTGCGAATATATCAATGTCCGTATGTGCCAAACCGATGGTTTGTGACACACCTTTACGCGTCTCTCTTTCGCTGCGCTCGCACGAAAGCTATAGCCTAACCTAAAACCAATCCATCTTCCGTTCATTATTCGATATGGTGGCGACATGTTTCGAATTTGCGAACTTGTGGGATCGGTTGTGAGGTTGGACCAGATTTTTACGAGCGAGCGGAGCGAGCGTGCAACGGTCACAATTTCCAAGCTATACATATACCTTATATTGCCTTGCTTATATTTCGTGCTAGTACCTAACTTTGTCAGCCATTTCGGACATCACATTGCACTGTACTATGTGGAAATAGTACTATTTATGTGAAACTATTCATAAACTGTAAACATGTGTCGGTAGGCAATAGGATAAATACTTCCGGCTCCTCAGGCTGGTGCGAATATTTCAATGTCCGTATGTGCCAAACCGATGGTTTATGACACACCTTTACGCGTCTCTCGCTAGACGCGCTCGCTCGAAAACTATAGCCTAACCTAAAACCAATCCATCTTCCGTTCATTATTCGATATGGTGGCGACATATTTCAAATTTGTGAACGTGTCGGATCGCTTGTGAGGTTGGACTAGATTTTTTCGAGCGAGCGGAGCGAGCGAGCAACGATCTCAATTTCCAACCTATACATACACCTTATATTGCCTTGGCTATATGTCGTGTTATTACCTAATTTTGTCTGCCATTTCGGACATCACATTGCACTGTACTATGAGGAAACGGTACTAATTATGTGAAACTGTTGGTAAACCGTAAACATTTGTCAGAAGGCGATAGGATAGAGACTTCCGGCTCCTCGGGCTGGTGCGAATATTTCAATGTCCGTATGTGCCAAACCGTTGGTTTATGACACACCTTTACGCGTCTCTCGCTCGACGCGCTCGCTCGAAAACTATAGCCTAACCTAAAACCAATCCATCTTCCGTTCATTATTCGATATGGTGGCGACATATTTCAAATTTGCGAACGTGTCGGATCGGTTGCGAGGTTGGACTAGATTTTTTCGAGCGAGCGGAGCGAGCGAGCAACGATCACAATTTCCAACCAATACATACACCTTATATTGCCTTCCATATATTTCGTGTTATTACCTAATTTTGTCAGCCATTTCGGACATCACGTTGCACTGTACTATGAGGAAACGGTACTAATTATGTGAAACTATGGGTAAACCGTAAACATTTGTCAGAAGGCAATAGGATAAATACTTCCGGCTCCTCGGGCTGGTGCGAATATTTCAATGTCCGTATGTGCCAAACCGTTGGTTTATGACACACATATACGCGTCACTCGCTCGCTGCGCTCGCTCGAAAACTATAGCCTAACCTAAAACCAATCCATCTTGCGTTCATTATTCGATATGATGGCGACATATTTCAAATTTGCGAACGTGTCGGATCGGTTGCGAGGTTGGACTAGATTTTTTCGAGCGAGCGGAGTGAGCGAGCAACGATCACAATTTCCAACCTGTACATACACCTTATATTGCCTTGCATATATGTCGTGTTATTACCTAATGTTGTCAGCCATTTCGGATATCACATTGCATTGTACTATGTGGAAATAGTACTATTTATGTGAAACTATTCATAAACTGTAAACATGTGTCGGTAGGCAATAGGATAAATACTTCCGGTTCCTCGGGCTGGTGCGAATATTTCAATGTCCGTATGTGCCAAACCGATGGTTTGTGACAAACCTTTACGCGTCTCTCGTTCGCTGCGCTAGCACGAAAGCTATAGCCTAACCTAAAACCAATCCATCTTCCGTTCATTATTCGATATGGTGGCGACATATTTCAAATTTGCGAACGTGTCGGATCGGTTGTGAGGTTGGACTCGATTTTTACGAGCGAGCGGAGCGAGCGAGCAACGGTCACAATTTCCAAGCTATACATATACCATATATTGCCTTGCATAGTTTTCGTGCTAGTACCTAATTTTGTCTGCCATTTCGGACATCACATTGCACTGTACTATGAGGAAACGGTACTAATTATGTGAAACTGTTGGTAAACCGCAAACATTTGTCAGAAGGCGATAGGATAGAGACTTCCGGCTCCTCGGGCGAATATTTCAATGTCCGTATGTGCCAAACCGTTGGTTTGTGACACACCTTTACGCGTCTCTCGTTCGCTGCGCTCGCACGAAAGCTATAGCCTAACCTAAAACCAATCCATCTTCCGTTCATTATTCGATATGGTGGCGACATATTTCAAATTTGCGAACGTGTCGGATCGGTTGTGAGGTTGGACTAGATTTTTTCGAGCGAGCGGAGCGAGCGAGCAACGATCACAATTTCCAACCAATACATACACCTTATATTGCCTTCCATATATTTCGTGTTATTACCTAATTTTGTCAGCCATTTCGGACATCACGTTGCACTGTACTATGAGGAAACGGTACTAATTATGTGAAACTATGGGTAAACCGTAAACATTTGTCAGAAGGCAATAGGATAAATACTTCCGGCTCCTCGGGCTGGTGCGAATATTTCAATGTCCGTATGTGCCAAACCGTTGGTTTATGACACACATATACGCGTCACTCGCTCGCTGCGCTCGCTCGAAAACTATAGCCTAACCTAAAACCAATCCATCTTGCGTTCATTATTCGATATGATGGCGACATATTTCAAATTTGCGAACGTGTCGGATCGGTTGCGAGGTTGGACTAGATTTTTTCGAGCGAGCGGAGTGAGCGAGCAACGATCACAATTTCCAACCTGTACATACACCTTATATTGCCTTGCATATATGTCGTGTTATTACCTAATGTTGTCAGCCATTTCGGATATCACATTGCATTGTACTATGTGGAAATAGTACTATTTATGTGAAACTATTCATAAACTGTAAACATGTGTCGGTAGGCAATAGGATAAATACTTCCGGTTCCTCGGGCTGGTGCGAATATTTCAATGTCCGTATGTGCCAAACCGATGGTTTGTGACAAACCTTTACGCGTCTCTCGTTCGCTGCGCTAGCACGAAAGCTATAGCCTAACCTAAAACCAATCCATCTTCCGTTCATTATTCGATATGGTGGCGACATATTTCAAATTTGCGAACGTGTCGGATCGGTTGTGAGGTTGGACTCGATTTTTACGAGCGAGCGGAGCGAGCGAGCAACGGTCACAATTTCCAAGCTATACATATACCATATATTGCCTTGCATAGTTTTCGTGCTAGTACCTAATTTTGTCTGCCATTTCGGACATCACATTGCACTGTACTATGAGGAAACGGTACTAATTATGTGAAACTGTTGGTAAACCGCAAACATTTGTCAGAAGGCGATAGGATAGAGACTTCCGGCTCCTCGGGCGAATATTTCAATGTCCGTATGTGCCAAACCGTTGGTTTGTGACACACCTTTACGCGTCTCTCGTTCGCTGCGCTCGCACGAAAGCTATAGCCTAACCTAAAACCAATCCATCTTCCGTTCATTATTCGATATGGTGGCGACATATTTCAAATTTGCGAACGTGTCGGATCGGTTGTGAGGTTGGACTAGATTTTTTCGAGCGAGCGGAGCGAGCGAGCAACGATCACAATTTCCAACTTATACATACACCTTATATTGCCTTGCCTATATGTCGTGTTATTACCTAATTTTGTCTGCCATTTCGGACATCACATTGCACTGTACTATGAGGAAACGGTACTAATTATGTGAAACTGTTGGTAAACCGTAAACATTTGTCAGAAGGCGATAGGATAGAGACTTCCGGCTAATCGGGCTGGTGCGAATATTTCAATGTCCGTATGTGCCAAATCGTTGGTTTATGACACACCTTTACGCGTCTCTCGCTCGACGCGCTCGCTCGAAAACTATAGCCTAACCTAAAACCAATCCATCTTCCGTTCATTATTCGATATGGTGGCGACATATTTCAAATTTGCGAACGTGTCGGATCGGTTGCGAGGTTGGACTAGATTTTTTCGAGCGTGCGGAGCGAGCGAGCAACGATCACAATTTCCAACCAATACATACACCTTATATTGCCTTCCATATATTTCGTGTTATTACCTAATTTTGTCAGCCATTTCGGACATCACATTGCATTGTACTATGTGGAAATTGTACTATTTATGTGAAACTATTCATAAACTGTAAACATGTGTCGGTAGGCAATAGGATAAATACTTCCGGTTCCTCGGGCTGGTGCGAATATTTCAATGTCCGTATGTGCCAAACCGATGGTTTGTGACACACCTTTACGCGTCTCTCGATCGCTGCGCTTGCACGAAAGCTATAGCCTAACCTAAAACCAATCCATCTTCCGTTCATTATTCGATATGGTGGCGACATATTTCAAATTTGCGAACGTGTGGGATCGGTTGTGAGGTTGGACTAGATTTTTACGAGCGAGCGGAGCGAGCGAGCAACGGTCACAATTTCCAAGCTATACATATACCTTATATTGCCTTCCATACATTTCGTGTTATTACCTAATTTTGTCAGCCATTTCGGACAACACATTGCACTGTACTATGAGGAAATAGTACTATTTATGTGAAACAATTCATAAACTGTAAACATGCGTCGGTAGGCAATAGGATAAATACGTCCGGCTCCTCGGGCTGGTGCGAATATTTCAATGTCCGTATGTGCCAAACCGTTGGTTTATGACACACCTTTACGCGTCTCTCGCTCGCGGCGCTCGCTCGAAAACTATAGCCTAACCTAAAACCAATCCATCTTGCGTTCATTATTCGATATGATGGCGACATATTTCAAATTTGCGAACGTGTCGGATCGGTTGTGGGGTTGGACTAGATTTTTACGAGCGAGCGGAGCGAGCGAACAACGGTCACAATTTCCAAGCTATACATATACCATATATTGTCTTTCATATATTTCGTGCTTGTACCTAATTTTGTCAGCCATTTCGGACATCACGTTGCACTGTACTATGAGGAAACGGTACTAATTATGTGAAACTATTGGTAAACCGTAAACATTTGTCAGAAGGCAATAGGATAAAGACTTCCGGCTCCTCGGGCTGGTGCGAATATTTCAATGTCCGTATGTGCCAAACCGTTGGTTTGTGACACACCTTTACGCGTCTCTCGTTCGCTGCGCTCGCACGAAAGCTATAGCCTAACCTAAAACCAATCCATCTTCCGTTCATTATTCGATATGGTGGCGACATATTTCAAATTTGCGTACGTGTGGGATCGGTTGTGAGGTTGGACTAGATTTTTACGAGCGAGCGGAGCGAGCGAGCAACGGTCACAATTTCCAAGCTATACATATACCTTATATTGCCTTCCATATATTTCGTGTTATTACCTAATTTTGTCAGCCATTTCGGACATCACATTGCACTGTACTATGTGGAAATAGTACTATTTATGTGAAGCTATTCATAAACTGTAAACATGTATCGGTAGGCAATAGGATAAATACTTCCGGCTCCTCGGGCTGGTGCGAATATTTCAATGTCCGTATGAGCCAAACCGTTGGTTTATGACACACCTATACGCGTCCCACGCTCGCTGCGCTCGCTCGAAAACTATAGCCTAACCTAAAACCAATCCATCTTGCGTTCATTATTCGATATGATGGCGACATATTTCAAATTTGCGAACGTGTCGGATCGGTTGTGGGGTTGGACTAGATTTTTACGAGCGAGCGGAGCGAGCGAGCAACGGTCACAATTTCCAAGCTATACATATACCATATATTGTCTTGCATATATTTCGTGCTTGTACCAAATTTTGTCAGCCATTTCGGACATCACGTTGCACTGTACTATGAGGAAACGGTACTAATTATGTGAAACTATTGGTAAACCGTAAACATTTGTCAGAAGGCAACAGGATAAAGACTTCCGGCTCCTCGGGCTGATGCGAATATATCAATGTCCGTATGCGCCAAACCGATGGTTTGTGACACACCTTTACGCGTCTCTCGTTCTCTGCGCTCGCACGAAAGCTATAGCCTAACCTAAAACCAATCCATCTTCCGTTCATTATTCGATATGGTGGCGACATGTTTCGAATTTGCGAACGTGTGGGATCGGTTGTGAGGTTGGACCAGATTTTTACGAGCGAGCGGAGCGAGCGTGCAACGGTCACAATTTCCAAGCTATACATATACCTTATATTGCCTTCCATATATTTCGTGTTATTACCTACTTTTGTCCGCCATTTCGGACATCACATTGCACTGTACTATGAGGAAATAGTACTATTTATGTGAAACTATTCATAAACTGTAAACATGTGTCGGTAGGCAATACGACAAATACTTCCGGCTCCTCGGGCTGGTGCGAATATTTCAATGTCCTTATGAGCCAAACCGTTGGTTTATGACACACCTATACGCGTCCCACGCTCGCTGCGCTCGCTCGAAAACTATAGCCTAACCTAAAACCAATCCATCTTGCGTTCATTATTCGATAGGATGGCGACATATTTCAAATTTGCGAACGTGTCGGATCGGATGTGGGGTTGGACTAGATTTTTACGAGCGAGCGGAGCGAGCGAGCAACGGTCACAATTTCCAAGCTATACATATACCATATATTGTCTTGCATATATTTCGTGCTTGTACCTAATTTTGTCAGCCATTCCGGACATCACGTTGCACTGTACTATGAGGAAACGGCACTAATTATGTGAAACTATTGGTAAACCGTAAACATTTGTCAGAAGGCAACAGGATAAAGACTTCCGGCTCCTCGGGCTGGTGCGAATATATCAATGTCCGTATGCGCCAAACCGATGGTTTGTGACACACCTTTACGCGTCTCCCGTTCGCTGCGCTCGCACGAAAGCTATAGCCTAACCTAAAACCAATCCATATTCCGTTCATTATTCGATATGGTGGCGACATGTTTCGAATTTGCGAACGTGTGGGATCGGTTGTGAGGTTGGACCAGATTTTTACGAGCGAGCGGTGCGAGCGTGCAACGGTCACAATTTCCAAGCTATACATATACCTTATATTGCCTTCCATATATTTCGTGTTATTACCTAATTTTGTCAGCCATTTCGGACATCATGTTGCACTGTACTATGAGGAAACGGTACTAATTATGTGAAACTGTTGGTAAACCGTAAACATTTGTCAGAAGGCGATAGGATAGAGACTTCCGGCTCCTCGGGCTGGTGCGAATATTTCAATGTCCGTATGTGCCAAACCGTTGGTTTATGACACACCTTTACGCGTCTCTCGCTCGACGCGCTCGCTCGAAAACTATAGCCTAACCTAAAACCAATCCATCTTCCGTTCATTATTCGATATGGTGGCGACATATTTCAAATTTGCGAACGTGTCGGATCGGTTGCGAGGTTGGACTAGATTTTTTCGAGCGAGCGGAGCGAGCGAGCAACGATCACAATTTCCAACCAATACATACACCTTATATTGCCTTCCATATATTTCGTGTTATTACCTAATTTTGTCAGCCATTTCGGACATCACGTTGCACTGTACTATGAGGAAACGGTACTAATTATGTGAAACTATGGGTAAACCGTAAACATTTGTCAGAAGGCAATAGGATAAATACTTCCGGCTCCTCGGGCTGGTGCGAATATTTCAATGTCCGTATGTGCCAAACCGTTGGTTTATGACACACATATACGCGTCACTCGCTCGCTGCTCTCGCTCGAAAACTATAGCCTAACCTAAAACCAATCCATCTTGCGTTCATTATTCGATATGATGGCGACATATTTCAAATTTGCGAACGTGTCGGATCGGTTGCGAGGTTGGACTAGATTTTTTCGAGCGAGCGGAGTGAGCGAGCAACGATCACAATTTCCAACCTGTACATACACCTTATATTGCCTTGCATATATGTCGTGTTATTACCTAATTTTGTCAGCCATTACGGATATCACATTGCATTGTACTATGTGGAAATAGTACTATTTATGTGAAACTATTCATAAACTGTAAACATGTGTCGGTAGGCAATAGGATAAATACTTCCGGTTCCTCGGGCTGGTGCGAATATTTCAATGTCCGTATGTGCCAAACCGATGGTTTGTGACACACCTTTACGCGTCTCTCGTTCGCTGCGCTAGCACGAAAACTATAGCCTAACCTAAAACCAATCCATCTTCCGTTCATTATTCGATATGGTGGCGACATATTTCAAATTTGCGAACGTGTCGGATCGGTTGCGAGGTTGGACTAGATTTTTTCGAGCGAGCGGAGCGAGCGAGCAACGATCACAATTTCCAACCTATACATACACCTTACATTGCCTTGCCTATATGTCGTGTTATTACCTAATTTTGTCTGCCATTTCGGACATCACATTGCACTCTACTATGAGGAAACGGTACTAATTATGTGAAACTGTTGGTAAACCGTAAACATTTGTCAGAAGGCGATAGGATAGAGACTTCCGGCTCCTCGGGCTGGTGCGAATATTTCAATGTCCGTATGTGCCAAACCGTTGGTTTATGACACACCATTACGCGTCTCTCGCTCGATGCGCTCGCTCGAAAACTATAGCCTAACCTAAAACCAATCCATCTTCCGTTCATTCTTCGATATGGTGGCGACATGTTTCAAATTTGCGAACGTGTGGGATCGGTAGTGAGGTTGGACTAGATCTTTACGAGCGAGCGGAGCGAGCGAGCAACGGTGACAGTTTCCAAGCTATACATATACCATATATTGTCTTGCATATATTTCGTGCTTGTACATAATTTTGTCAGCCATTTCGGACATCACGTTGCACTGTACTATGAGGAAACGGTACTAATTATGTGAAACTATTGGTAAACCGTAAACATTTGACAGAAGGCAATAGGATAAAGTCTTCCGTCTCCTCGGGCTGGTGCGAATATATGAATGTCCGTATGTGCCAAACCGATGGTTTGTGACACACCTTTACGCGTCTCTCGTTCGCTGCGCTCGCACGAAAGCTATAGCCGAACCTAAAACCAATCCATCTTCCGTTCATTATTCGATATGGTGGCGACATATTTCAAATTTGCGAACGTGTCGGATCGGTTGTGAGGTTGGACTAGATTTTATCGAGCGAGCGGAGCGAGCGAGCAACGATCACAATTTCCAACCTATACATACACCTTATATTGCCTTGCATATATGTCGTGTTATTACCTAATTTTGTCAGCCATTTCGGACATCACATTGCATTGTACTATGAGGAAACGGTACTAATTATGTGAAACTATTGGTAAACCGTAAACATTTGTCAGAAGGCAATAGGATAAAGACTTCCGGCTCTTCGGGCTGGTGCGAATATATCAATGACCGTATGTGCCAAACCGATGGTTTGTGACACACCTTTACGCGTCTCTCTTTCGCTGCGCTCGCACGAAAGCTATAGCCTAACCTAAAACCAATCCATCTTCCGTTCATTATTCGATATGGTGGCGACATGTTTCGAATTTGCGAACGTGTGGGATCGGTTGTGAGGTTGGACCAGATTTTTACGAGCGAGCGGAGCGAGCGTGCAACGGTCACAATTTCCAAGCTATACATATACCTTATATTGCCTTGCTTATATTTCGTGCTAGTACCTAATTTTATCAGCCATTTCGGACATCACATTGCACTGTACTATGTGGAAATAGTACTATTTATGTGAAACTATTCATAAACTGTAAACATGTGTCGGTAGGCAATAGGATAAATACTTCCGGCTCCTCAGGCTGGTGCGAATATTTCAATGTCCGTATGTGCCAAACCGATGGTTTATGACACACCTTTACGCGTCTCTCGCTCGACGCGCTCGCTCGAAAACTATAGCCTAACCTAAAACCAATCCATCTTCCGTTCATTATTCGATATGGTGACGACATATTTCAAATTTGCGAACGTGTCGGATCGGTTGCGAGGTTGGACTAGATTTTTTCGAGCGAGCGGAGCGGGCGAGCAACGATCACAATTTCCAACCTATACATACTCCTTATATTGCCTTCCATATATTTCGTGTTATTACCTAATTTTGTCAGCCATTTCGGACATCACATTGCACTGTACTATGAGGAAATAGTACTATTTATGTGAAACTATTCATATATGTAAACATGTGTTGGTAGGCAATAGGATAAATACTTCCGGCTCCTCGGGCTGGTGCGAATATTTCAATGTCCGTATGAGCCAAACCGTTGGTTTATGACACACCTATACGCGTCCCACGCTCGCTGCGCTCGCTCGAAAACTATAGCCTAACCTAAAACCAATCCATCTTGCGTTCATTATTCGATATGATGGCGACATATTTCAAATTTGCGAACGTGTCGGATCGGTTGTGGGGTTGGACTAGATTTTTACGAGCGAGCGGAGCGAGCGAGCAACGGTCACAATTTCCAAGCTATACATATACCATATATTGTCTTGCATATATTTCGTGCTTGTACCTAATTTTGTCAGCCATTTCGGACATCACGTTGCACTGTACTATGAGGAAACGGCACTAATTATGTGAAACTATTGGTAAACCGTAAACATTTGTCAGAAGGCAACAGGATAAAGACTTCCGGCTCCTCGGGCTGGTGCGAATATATCAATGTCCGTATGCGCCAAACCGATGGTTTGTGACACACCTTTACGCGTCTCTCGTTCGCTGCGCTCGCACGAAAGCTATAGCCTAACCTAAAACCAATCCATCTTCCGTTCATTATTCGATATGGTGGCGACATGTTTCGAATTTGCGAACGTGTGGGATCGGTTGTGAGGTTGGACCAGATTTTTACGAGCGAGCGGAGCGAGCGTGCAACGGTCACAATTTCCAAGCTATACATATACCTTATATTGCCTTGCTTATATTTCGTGCTAGTACCTAATTTTGTCAGCCATTTCGGACATCACATTGCACTGTACTATGTGGAAATAGTACTATTTATGTGAAGCTATTCATAAACTGTAAACATGTATCGGTAGGCAATAGGATAAATACTTCCGGCTCCTTGGGCTGGTGCGAATATTTCAATGTCCGTATGTGCCAAACCGTTGGTTTCTGACACACCTTTACGCGTCTCTCGCTCGACGCGCTCGCTCGAAAACTATAGCCTAACCTAAAACCAATCCATCTTGCGTTCATTATTCGATATGATGGCGACATATTTCAAATTTGCGAACGTGTCGGATCGGTTGTGGGGTTGGACTAGATTTTTACGAGCGAGCGGAGCGAGCGAACAACGGTCACAATTTCCAAGCTATACATATACCATATATTGTCTTTCATATATTTCGTGCTTGTACCTAATTTTGTCAGCCATTTCGGACATCACGTTGCACTGTACTATGAGGAAACGGTACTAATTATGTGACACTATTGGTAAACCGTAAACATTTGTCAGAAGGCAATAGGATAAAGACTTCCGGCTCCTCGGGCTGGTGCGAATATTTCAATGTCCGTATGTGCCAAACCGTTGGTTTGTGACACACCTTTACGCGTCTCTCGTTCGCTGCGCTCGCACGAAAGCTATAGCCTAACCTAAAACCAATCCATCTTCCGTTCATTATTCGATATGGTGGCGACATATTTCAAATTTGCGTACGTGTGGGATCGGTTGTGAGGTTGGACTAGATTTTTACGAGCGAGCGGAGCGAGCGAGCAACGGTCACAATTTCCAAGCTATACATATACCTTATATTGCCTTCCATATATTTCGTGTTATTACCTAATTTTGTCAGCCATTTCGGACATCATGTTGCACTGTACTATGAGGAAACGGTACTAATTATGTGAAACTGTTGGTAAACCGTAAACATTTGTCAGAAGGCGATAGGATAGAGACTTCCGGCTCCTCGGGCTGGTGCGAATATTTCAATGTCCGTATGTGCCAAACCGTTGGTTTATGACACACGTTTACGCGTCTCTCGCTCGACGCGCTCGCTCGAAAACTATAGCCTAACCTAAAACCAATCCATCTTCCGTTCATTATTCGATATGGTGGCGACATATTTCAAATTTGCGAACGTGTCGGATCGGTTGCGAGGTTGGACTAGATTTTTTCGAGCGAGCGGAGCGAGCGAGCAACGATCACAATTTCCAACCAATACATACACCTTATATTGCCTTCCATATATTTCGTGTTATTACCTAATTTTGTCAGCCATTTCGGACATCACGTTGCACTGTACTATGAGGAAACGGTACTAATTATGTGAAACTATGGGTAAACCGTAAACATTTGTCAGAAGGCAATAGGATAAATACTTCCGGCTCCTCGGGCTGGTGCGAATATTTCAATGTCCGTATGTGCCAAACCGTTGGTTTATGACACACATATACGCGTCACTCGCTCGCTGCTCTCGCTCGAAAACTATAGCCTAACCTAAAACCAATCCATCTTGCGTTCATTATTCGATATGATGGCGACATATTTCAAATTTGCGAACGTGTCGGATCGGTTGCGAGGTTGGACTAGATTTTTTCGAGCGAGCGGAGTGAGCGAGCAACGATCACAATTTCCAACCTGTACATACACCTTATATTGCCTTGCATATATGTCGTGTTATTACCTAATTTTGTCAGCCATTACGGATATCACATTGCATTGTACTATGTGGAAATAGTACTATTTATGTGAAACTATTCATAAACTGTAAACATGTGTCGGTAGGCAATAGGATAAATACTTCCGGTTCCTCGGGCTGGTGCGAATATTTCAATGTCCGTATGTGCCAAACCGATGGTTTGTGACACACCTTTACGCGTCTCTCGTTCGCTGCGCTAGCACGAAAACTATAGCCTAACCTAAAACCAATCCATCTTCCGTTCATTATTCGATATGGTGGCGACATATTTCAAATTTGCGAACGTGTCGGATCGGTTGCGAGGTTGGACTAGATTTTTTCGAGCGAGCGGAGCGAGCGAGCAACGATCACAATTTCCAACCTATACATACACCTTATATTGCCTTGCCTATATGTCGTGTTATTACCTAATTTTGTCTGCCATTTCGGACATCACATTGCACTCTACTATGAGGAAACGGTACTAATTATGTGAAACTGTTGGTAAACCGTAAACATTTGTCAGAAGGCGATAGGATAGAGACTTCCGGCTCCTCGGGCTGGTGCGAATATTTCAATGTCCGTATGTGCCAAACCGTTGGTTTATGACACACCATTACGCGTCTCTCGCTCGATGCGCTCGCTCGAAAACTATAGCCTAACCTAAAACCAATCCATCTTCCGTTCATTCTTCGATATGGTGGCGACATGTTTCAAATTTGCGAACGTGTGGGATCGGTAGTGAGGTTGGACTAGATCTTTACGAGCGAGCGGAGCGAGCGAGCAACGGTGACAGTTTCCAAGCTATACATATACCATATATTGTCTTGCATATATTTCGTGCTTGTACCTAATTTTGTCAGCCATTTCGGACATCACGTTGCACTGTACTATGAGGAAACGGTACTAATTATGTGAAACTATTGGTAAACCGTAAACATTTGACAGAAGGCAATAGGATAAAGTCTTCCGTCTCCTCGGGCTGGTGCGAATATATGAATGTCCGTATGTGCCAAACCGATGGTTTGTGACACACCTTTACGCGTCTCTCGTTCGCTGCGCTCGTACGAAAGCTATAGCCGAACCTAAAACCAATCCATCTTCCGTTCATTATTCGATATGGTGGCGACATATTTCAAATTTGCGAACGTGTCGGATCGGTTGTGAGGTTGGACTAGATTTTATCGAGCGAGCGGAGCGAGCGAGCAACGATCACAATTTCCAACCTATACATACACCTTATATTGCCTTGCATATATGTCGTGTTATTACCTAATTTTGTCAGCCATTTCGGACATCACATTGCATTGTACTATGAGGAAACGGTACTAATTATGTGAAACTATTGGTAAACCGTAAACATTTGTCAGAAGGCAATAGGATAAAGACTTCCGGCTCTTCGGGCTGGTGCGAATATATCAATGTCCGTATGTGCCAAACCGATGGTTTGTGACACACCTTTACGCGTCTCTCTTTCGCTGCGCTCGCACGAAAGCTATAGCCTAACCTAAAACCAATCCATCTTCCGTTCATTATTCGATATGGTGGCGACATGTTTCGAATTTGCGAACGTGTGGGATCGGTTGTGAGGTTGGACCAGATTTTTACGAGCGAGCGGAGCGAGCGTGCAACGGTCACAATTTCCAAGCTATACATATACCTTATATTGCCTTGCTTATATTTCGTGCTAGTACCTAATTTTATCAGCCATTTCGGACATCACATTGCACTGTACTATGTGGAAATAGTACTATTTATGTGAAACTATTCATAAACTGTAAACATGTGTCGGTAGGCAATAGGATAAATACTTCCGGCTCCTCAGGCTGGTGCGAATATTTCAATGTCCGTATGTGCCAAACCGATGGTTTATGACACACCTTTACGCGTCTCTCGCTCGACGCGCTCGCTCGAAAACTATAGCCTAACCTAAAACCAATCCATCTTCCGTTCATTATTCGATATGGTGACGACATATTTCAAATTTGCGAACGTGTCGGATCGGTTGCGAGGTTGGACTAGATTTTTTCGAGCGAGCGGAGCGAGCGAGCAACGATCACAATTTCCAACCTATACATACACCTTATATTGCCTTCCATATATTTCGTGTTATTACCTAACTTTGTCAGCCATTTCGGACATCATGTTGCACTGTACTATGAGGAAACGGTACTAATTATGTGAAACTATGGGTAAACCGTAAACATTTGTCAGAAGGCAATAGGATAATGACTTCCGGCTCCTCGGGCGAATATTTCAATGTCCGTATGTGCCAAACCGTTGGTTTGTGACACACCTTTACGCGTCTCTCGTTCGCTGCGCTCGCACGAAAGCTATAGCCTAACCTAAAACCAATCCATCTTCCGTTCATTATTCGATATGGTGGCGACATATTTCAAATTTGCGAACGTGTCGGATCGGTTGTGAGGTTGGACTAGATTTTTTCGAGCGAGCGGAGCGAGCGAGCAACGATCACAATTTCCAACCTATACATACACCTTATATTGCCTTGCCTATATGTCGTGTTATTACCTAATTTTGTCTGCCATTTCGGACATCACATTGCACTGTACTATGAGGAAACGGTACTAATTATGTGAAACTGTTGGTAAACCGTAAACATTTGTCAGAAGGCGATAGGATAGAGACTTCCGGCTCCTCGGGCTGGTGCGAATATTTCAATGTCCGTATGTGCCAAATCGTTGGTTTATGACACACCTTTACGCGTCTCTTGCTCGACGCGCTCGCTCGAAAACTATAGCCTAACCTAAAACCAATCCACCTTCCGTTCATTATTCGATATGGTGGCGACATATTTCAAATTTGCGAACGTGTCGGATCGGTTGCGAGGTTGGACTAGATTTTTTCGAGCGTGCGGAGCGAGCGAGCAACGATCACAATTTCCAACCAATACATACACCTTATATTGCCTTCCATATATTTCGTGTTATTACCTAATTTTGTCAGCCATTTCGGACATCACATTGCATTGTACTATGTGGAAATTGTACTATTTATGTGAAACTATTCATAAACTGTAAACATGTGTCGGTAGGCAATAGGATAAATACTTCCGGTTCCTCGGGCTGGTGCGAATATTTCAATGTCCGTATGTGCCAAACCGATGGTTTGTGACACACCTTTACGCGTCTCTCGATCGCTGCGCTTGCACGAAAGCTATAGCCTAACCTAAAACCAATCCATCTTCCGTTCATTATTCGATATGGTGGCGACATATTTCAAATTTGCGAACATGTCGGATCGGTTGTGAGGTTGGACTAGATTTTTACGAGCGAGCGGAGCGAGCGAGCAACGGTCACAATTTCCAAGCTATATATACACCTTATGTTGCCTTCCATACATTTCGTGTTATTACCTAATTTTGTCAGCCATTTCGGACAACACATTGCACTGTACTATGAGGAAATAGTACTATTTATGTGAAACTATTCATAAACTGTAAACATGTGTCGGTAGGCAATAGGATAAATACTTCCGGCTCCTCGGGCTGGTGCGAATATTTCAATGTCCGTATGTGCCAAACCGTTGGTTTATGACACACCTTTACGCGTCTCTCGCTCGCGGCGCTCGCTCGAAAACTATAGCCTAACCTAAAACCAATCCATCTTCCGTTCATTATTCGATATGGTGGCGACATATTTCAAATTCGCGAACGTGTCGGATCGGTTGTGAGGTTGGACTAGATTTTTTCGAGCGAGCGGAGCGAGCGAGCAACGATCACAATTTCCAACCTATACATACACCTTATATTGCCTTCCATATATTTCGTGTTATTACCTAATTTTGTCAGCCATTTCGGACATCACAATGCACTGTACTATGAGGAAATAGTACTATTTATGTGAAACTATTCATATATGTAAACATGTGTTGGTAGGCAATAGGATAAATACTTCCGGCTCCTCGGGCTGGTGCGAATATTTCAATGTCCGTATGAGCCAAACCGTTGGTTTATGACACACCTATACGCGTCCCACGCTCGCTGCGCTCGCTCGAAAACTATAGCCTAACCTAAAACCAATCCATCTTGCGTTCATTATTCGATATGATGGCGACATATTTCAAATTTGCGAACGTGTCGGATCGGTTGTGGGGTTGGACTAGATTTTTACGAGCGAGCGGAGCGAGCGAGCAACGGTCACAATTTCCAAGCTATACATATACCATATATTGTCTTGCATATATTTCGTGCTTGTACCTAATTTTGTCAGCCATTTCGGACATCACGTTGCACTGTACTATGAGGAAACGGCACTAATTATGTGAAACTATTGGTAAACCGTAAACATTTGTCAGAAGGCAACAGGATAAAGACTTCCGGCTCCTCGGGCTGGTGCGAATATATCAATGTCCGTATGCGCCAAACCGATGGTTTGTGACACACCTGTACGCGTCTCTCGTTCGCTGCGCTCGCACGAAAGCTATAGCCTAACCTAAAACCAATCCATCTTCCGTTCATTATTCGATATGGTGGCGACATGTTTCGAATTTGCGAACGTCTGGGATCGGTTGTGAGGTTGGACCAGATTTTTACGAGCGAGCGGAGCGAGCGTGCAACGGTCACAATTTCCAAGCTATACATATACCTTATATTGCCTTGCTTATATTTCGTGCTAGTACCTAATTTTGTCAGCCATTTCGGACATCACATTGCACTGTACTATGTGGAAATAGTACTATTTATGTGAAGCTATTCATAAACTGTAAACATGTATCGGTAGGCAATAGGATAAATACTTCCGGCTCCTTGGGCTGGTGCGAATATTTCAATGTCCGTATGTGCCAAACCGTTGGTTTCTGACACACCTTTACGCGTCTCTCGCTCGACGCGCTCGCTCGAAAACTATAGCCTAACCTAAAACCAATCCATCTTGCGTTCATTATTCGATATGATGGCGACATATTTCAAATTTGCGAACGTGACGGATCGGTTGTGGGGTTGGACTAGATTTTTACGAGCGAGCGGAGCGAGCGAACAACGGTCACAATTTCCAAGCTATACATATACCATATATTGTCTTTCATATATTTCGTGCTTGTACCTAATTTTGTCAGCCATTCCGGACATCACGTAGCACTGTACTATGAGGAAACGGTACTAATTATGTGAAACTATTGGTAAACCGTAAACATTTGTCAGAAGGCAATAGGATAAAGACTTCCGGCTCCTCGGGCTGGTGCGAATATTTCAATGTCCGTATGTGCCAAACCGTTGGTTTGTGACACACCTTTACGCGTCTCTCGTTCGCTGCGCTCGCACGAAAGCTATAGCCTAACCTAAAACCAATCCATCTTCCGTTCATTATTCGATATGGTGGCGACATATTTCAAATTTGCGAACGTGTGGGATCGGTTGTGAGGTTGGACTAGATTTTTACGAGCGAGCGGAGCGAGCGAGCAACGGTCACAATTTCCAAGCTATACATATACCTTATATTGCCTTCCATATATTTCGTGTTATTACCTAATTTTGTCAGCCATTTCGGACATCACATTGCACTGTACTATGAGGAAATAGTACTATTTATGTGAAACTATTCATAAACTGTAAACATGTGTCGGTAGGCAATAGGATAAATACTTCCGGCTCCTCGGGCTGGTGCGAATATATCAATGTCCGTATGCGCCAAACCGATGGTTTGTGACACACCTTTACGCGTCTCTCGTTCGCTGCGCTCGCACGTAAGCTATAGCCTAACCTAAAACCAATCCATCTTCCGTTCATTATTCGATATGGTGGCGACATATTTCAAATTTGCGAACGTGTGGGATCGGTTGTGAGGTTGGACCAGATTTTTACGAGCGAGCGGAGCGAGCGTGCTACGGTCACAATTTCCAAGCTATACATATACCTTATATTGCCTTGCTTATATTTCTTATTATTACCTACTTTTGTCCGCCATTTCGGACATCACATTGCACTGTACTATGAGGAAATAGTACTATTTATGTGAAACTATTCATAAACTGTAAACATGTGTCGGTAGGCAATAGGATAAATACTTCCGGCTCCTCGGGCTGGTGCGAATATTTCAATGTCCGTATGTGCCAAACCGTTGGTTTATGACACACCTATACGCGTCCCTCGCTCGCTGCGCTCGCTCGAAAACTATAGCCTAACCTAAAACCAATCCATCTTGCGTTCATTATTCGATATGATGGCGACATATTTCAAATTTGCGAACGTGTCGGATCGGTTGTGGGGTTGGACTAGATTTTTACGAGCGAGCGGAGCGAGCGAGCAACGGTCACAATATCCAAGCTATACATATACCATATATTGTCTTGCATATATTTCGTGCTTGTACCTAATTTTGTCAGCCATTTCGGACATCACGTTGCACTGTACTATGAGGAAACGGTACTAATTATGTGAAACTATTGGTAAACCGTAAACATTTGTCAGAAGGCAATAGGATAAAGACTTCCGGCTCCTCGGGCTGGTACGAATATTTCAATGTCCGTATGTGCCAAACCGTTGGTTTGTGACACACCTTTACGCGTCTCTCGTACGCTGCGCTCGCACGAAAGCTATAGCCTAACCTAAAACCAATCCATCTTGCGTTCATTATTCGATATGGTGGCGACATATTTCAAATTTGCGAACGTGTGGGATCGGTTGTGAGGTTGGACTAGATTTTTACGAGCGAGCGGGGCGAGCGAGCAACGGTCACAATTTCCAAGCTATACATATACCTTATATTGCCTTCCATATATTTCGTGTTATTACCTAATTTTGTCAGCCATTTCGGACATCACATTGCACTGTACTATGAGGAAATAGTACTATTTATGTGAAACTATTCATAAACTGTAAACATGTGTCGGTAGGCAATAGGATAAATACTTCCGGCTCCTCGGGCTGGTGCGAATATTTCAATGTCCGTATGAGCCAAACCGTTGGTTTATGACACACCTATACGCGTCCCACGCTCGCTGCGCTCGCTCGAAAACTATAGCCTAACCTAAAACCAATCCATCTTGCGTTCATTATTCGATATGATGGCGACATATTTCAAATTTGCGAACCTGTCGGATCGGTTGTGGGGTTGGACTAGATTTTTACGAGCGAGCGGAGCGAGCGAGCAACGGTCACAATTTCCAAGCTATACATATACCATATATTGTCTTGCATATATTTCGTGCTTGTACCTAATTTTGTCAGCCATTTCGGACATCACGTTGCACTGTACTATGAGGAAACGGTACTAATTATGTGAAACTATTGGTAAACCGTAAACATTTGTCAGAAGGCAACAGGATAAAGACTTCCGGCTCCTCGGACTGGTGCGAATATTTCAATGTCCCCATGTGCCAAACCGTTGGATTGTGACACACCTCTCCGCGTCCCTCGCTCGCCATGCTCGCTCGAAAGCTATAGCCTAACCTAAAACCAATCCAGCTTCCGTTCATTATTTGATATGGTGGCGACATGTCTCGAATTTGCGAACGTGTCGGATCGGTTGTGAGGTTGGACCAGATTTTTACGAGCGAGCGGAGCGAGCGTGCAGCAGTCACAATTTCCAAGCTATACATATATCTTTATATTGCCTTGCATATATTTTCGTGTTAGTACCTAATATTGTCAGCCATTTCGGACATCACATTGCACTGTACTATGAGGAAATAGTACTATTTATGTGAAACTATTCATAAACTGTAAACATGTGTCGGTAGGCAATAGGATAAATACTTCCGGCTCCTCGGGCTGGTGCGAATATTTCAATGTCCGTATGTGCCAAACCGTTGGTTTGTGACACACCTTTACGCGTCTCTCGCTCGCTGCGCTCGCACGAAAGCTATAGCCTAACATAAACCAATCCATCTTCCGTTCATTATTCGATATGGTGGCGACATGTTTCGAATTTGAGAACGTGTGGGATCGGTTGTGAGGTTGGACCAGATTTTTACGAGCGAGCGGAGCGAGCGTGCAACGGTCACAATTTCCAAGCTATACATATACCTTATATTGCCTTGCTTATATTTCTTATTATTACCTACTTTTATCAGCCATTTTGGACATCACATTGCACTGTTATATGTGGAAATAGTACTATTTATGTGAAACTATTCATAAGCTGTAAGCATTTGTCAGTAGGCAATAGGATAAAGACTTCCGGCTCCTCGGGCTGGTGCGAATGTTTCAATGTCCGTATGTGCCAAACCGTTGGTACGTGACACACATTTACGCGTCGCTCGCTCGCTGCGCTCGCTCGAAGACTATAGCCTAACCTAAAACCAATCCATCTTGCGTTCATTATTCGATATGATGGCGACATATTTCAAATTTGGGAACGTGTCGGATCGGTTGTGAGGTTGGACTAGATTTTTACGAGCGAGCGGAGCGAGCGAGCAACGGTCACAATTTCCAAGCTATACATATATCATATATTGCCTTGCATAGTTTTCGTGCTAGTATCTAATTTTGTCTGCAATTTCGGACATCACATTGCACTGTACTATGAGGAAACGGTACTAATTATGTGAAACTGTTGGTAAACCGTAAACATTTGTCAGAAGGCAATAGGATAAAGACTTTCGGCTCCTCGGGCTGGTGCGAATATTTCAATGTCCGTATGTGCCAAACCGTTGGTTTGTGACACACCTTTACGCGTCTCTCGCTCGCTGCGCTCGCTCGAAAGCTATAGCCTAACCTAAAAACAATCCCTCTTGCGTTAGTCATTCGACATGAAGGCGACTTATTTCAAATTTGGGAACGTGTCGGATCGAATGTGAGGTTGGACTGGATTTTTACGAGCAAGCGGAGCGAGGGAGCAACGGTCTCAATTTCCAAGCTATACATGTACCATATATTGCCTTGCATATATTTCGTGTCATTACCTAATTTTGTCAGCCATTTCGGACATCACATTGCACTGTACTATGTGGAAATAGTACTATTTATGTGAAACTATTCATAAACTGTAAACATGTGTCGGTAGGCAATAGGATAAATACTTCCGGCTCCTCGGGCTGGTGCGAATATTTCAATGTCCGTATGTGCCAAACCGTTGGTTTATGACACACCTTTACGCGTATCTCGATCGCTGCGCTCGTTCGAAAACTATAGCCTAACCTAAAACCTATCCATCTTGCGTTCATTATTCGATATGATGGCGACATATTTCAAATTTGGGAACGTGTCGGATCGGTTGTGAGGTTGGACTCGATTTTTACGAGCGAGCGGAGCAAGCGAGCAACGGTCACAATTTCCAAGCTATACATATACCTTATATTGCCTTCCATATATTTCGTGTTATTACCAGATTTTGTCAGCCATTTCGGACATCACATTGCACTGTACTTTGTGGAAATAGTACTATTTATGTGAAACTATTGGTAAACTGTAAACATTTGTCAGAAGGCAATAGGATTAAGACTTCCGGCTCCTCGGGCTGGTGCGAATATTTCAATGTCCCCATGTGCCAAACCGTTGGATTGTGACACACCTCTCCGCGTCCCGCGCTCGCCATGCTCACTCGAAAGCTATAGCCTAACCTAAAACCAATCCACCTTCCGTTCATTATTCGATATGGTGGCGACATATTTCAAATTTGCGAACGTGTCGGATCGGTTGCGAGGTTGGACTAGATTTTTTCGAGCGTGCGGAGCGAGCGAGCAACGATCACAATTTCCAACCAATACATACACCTTATATTGCCTTCCATATATTTTGTGTTATTACCTAATTTTGTCAGCCATTTCGGACATCACATTGCATTGTACTATGTGGAAATTGTACTATTTATGTGAAACTATTCATAAACTGTAAACATGTGTCGGTAGGCAATA
Source organism: Bombus affinis (assembly GCF_024516045.1). Taxonomy (NCBI): domain Eukaryota; kingdom Metazoa; phylum Arthropoda; class Insecta; order Hymenoptera; family Apidae; genus Bombus; species Bombus affinis. The sequence goes on from NW_026109079.1 coordinate 53,300, forward strand.
GGATAAATACTTCCGGTTCCTCGGGCTGGTGCGAATATTTCAATGTCCGTATGTGCCAAACCGATGGTTTGTGACACACCTTTACGCGTCTCTCGATCGCTGCGCTTGCACGAAAGCTATAGCCTAACCTAAAACCAATCCATCTTCCGTTCATTATTCGATATGGTGGCGACATATTTCAAATTTGCGAACGTGTGGGATCGGTTGTGAGGTTGGACTAGATTTTTACGAGCGAGCGGAGCGAGCGAGCAACGGTCACAATTTCCAAGCTATACATATACCTTATATTGCCTTCCATACATTTCGTGTTATTACCTAATTTTGTCAGCCATTTCGGACAACACATTGCACTGTACTTTGTGGAAATAGTACTATTTATGTGAAACTATTGGTAAACTGTAAACATTTGTCAGAAGGCAATAGGATTAAGACTTCCGGCTCCTCGGGCTGGTGCGAATATTTCAATGTCCCCATGTGCCAAACCGTTGGATTGTGACACACCTCTCCGCGTCCCGCGCTCGCCATGCTCACTCGAAAGCTATAGCCTAACCTAAAACCAATCCACCTTCCGTTCATTATTCGATATGGTGGCGACATATTTCAAATTCGCGAACGTGTCGGATCGGTTGTGAGGTTGGACTAGATTTTTTCGAGCGAGCGGAGCGAGCGAGCAACGATCACAATTTCCAACCTATACATACACCTTATATTGCCTTCCATATATTTCGTGTTATTACCTAATTTTGTCAGCCATTTCGGACATCACATTGCACTGTACTATGAGGAAATAGTACTATTTATGTGAAACTATTCATATATGTAAACATGTGTTGGTAGGCAATAGGATAAATACTTCCGGCTCCTCGGGCTGGTGCGAATATTTCAATGTCCGTATGAGCCAAACCGTTGGTTTATGACACACCTATACGCGTCCCACGCTCGCTGCGCTCGCTCGAAAACTATAGCCTAACCTAAAACCAATCCATCTTGCGTTCATTATTCGATATGATGGCGACATATTTCAAATTTGCGAACGTGTCGGATCGGTTGTGGGGTTGGACTAGATTTTTACGAGCGAGCGGAGCGAGCGAGCAACGGTCACAATTTCCAAGCTATACATATACCATATATTGTCTTGCATATATTTCGTGCTTGTACCTAATTTTGTCAGCCATTTCGGACATCACGTTGCACTGTACTATGAGGAAACGGCACTAATTATGTGAAACTATTGGTAAACCGTAAACATTTGTCAGAAGGCAACAGGATAAAGACTTCCGGCTCCTCGGGCTGGTGCGAATATATCAATGTCCGTATGCGCCAAACCGATGGTTTGTGACACACCTTTACGCGTCTCTCGTTCGCTGCGCTCGCACGAAAGCTATAGCCTAACCTAAAACCAATCCATCTTCCGTTCATTATTCGATATGGTGGCGACATGTTTCGAATTTGCGAACGTGTGGGATCGGTAGTGAGGTTGGACCAGATTTTTACGAGCGAGCGGAGCGAGCGTGCAACGGTCACAATTTCCAAGCTATACATATACCTTATATTGCCTTGCTTATATTTCGTGCTAGTACCTAATTTTGTCAGCCATTTCGGACATCACATTGCACTGTACTATGTGGAAATAGTACTATTTATGTGAAGCTATTCATAAACTGTAAACATGTATCGGTAGGCAATAGGATAAATACTTCCGGCTCCTTGGGCTGGTGCGAATATTTCAATGTCCGTATGTGCCAAACCGTTGGTTTGTGACACACCTTTACGCGTCTCTCGTTCGCTGCGCTCGCACGAAAGCTATAGCCTAACCTAAAACCAATCCATCTTCCGTTCATTATTCGATATGGTGGCGACATATTTCAAATTTGCGAACGTGTGGGATCGGTTGTGAGGTTGGACTAGATTTTTACGAGCGAGCGGAGCGAGCGAGCAACGGTCACAATTTCCAAGCTATACATATACCTTATATTGCCTTCCATATATTTCGTGTTATTACCTAATTTTGTCAGCCATTTCGGACATCACATTGCACTGTACTATGAGGAAATAGTACTATTTATGTGAAACTATTCATAAACTGTAAACATGTGTCGGTAGGCAATAGGATAAATACTTCCGGCTCCTCGGGCTGGTGCGAATATTTCAATGTCCGTATGAGCCAAACCGTTGGTTTATGACACACCTATACGCGTCCCACGCTCGCTGCGCTCGCTCGAAAACAATAGCCTAACCTAAAACCAATCCATCTTGCGTTCATTATTCGATATGATGGCGACATATTTCAAATTTGCGAACGTGTCGGATCGGTTGTGGGGTTGGACTAGATTTTTACGAGCGAGCGGAGCGAGCGAGCAACGGTCACAATTTCCAAGCTATACATATACCATATGTTGTCTTGCATATATTTCGTGCTTGTACCTAATTTTGTCAGCCATTTCGGACATCACGTTGCACTGTACTATGAGGAAACGGTACTAATTATGTGAAACTATTGGTAAACCGTAAACATTTGTCAGAAGGCAACAGGATAAAGACTTCCGGCTCCTCGGACTGATGCGAATATTTCAATGTCCCCATGTGCCAAACCGTTGGATTGTGACACACCTCTCCGCGTCCCTCGCTCGCCATGCTCGCTCGAAAGCTATAGCCTAACCTAAAACCAATCCAGCTTCCGTTCATTATTTGATATGGTGGCGACATGTCTCGAATTTGCGAACGTGTCGGATCGGTTGTGAGGTTGGACCAGATTTTTACGAGCGAGCGGAGCGAGCGTGCAGCAGTCACAATTTCCAAGCTATACATATATCTTATATTGCCTTGCATATATTTCGTGTTAGTACCTAATATTGTCAGCCATTTCGGACATCACATTGCACTGTACTATGAGGAAATAGTACTATTTATGTGAAACTATTCATAAACTGTAAACATGTGTCGGTAGGCAATAGGATAAATACTTCCGGCTCCTCGGGCTGGTGCGAATATTTCAATGTCCGTATGTGCCAAACCGTTGGTTTGTGACACACCTTTACGCGTCTCTCGCTCGCTGCGCTCGCACGAAAGCTATAGCCTAACATAAACCAATCCATCTTCCGTTCATTATTCGATATGGTGGCGACATGTTTCGAATTTGAGAACGTGTGGGATCGGTTGTGAGGTTGGACCAGATTTTTACGAGCGAGCGGAGCGAGCGTGCAACGGTCACAATTTCCAAGCTATACATATACCTTATATTGCCTTGCTTATATTTCTTATTATTACCTACTTTTATCAGCCATTTTGGACATCACATTGCACTGTTATATGTGGAAATAGTACTATTTATGTGAAACTATTCATAAGCTGTAAGCATTTGTCAGTAGGCAATAGGATAAAGACTTCCGGCTCCTCGGGCTGGTGCGAATGTTTCAATGTCCGTATGTGCCAAACCGTTGGTACGTGACACACATTTACGCGTCGCTCGCTCGCTGCGCTCGCTCGAAGACTATAGCCTAACCTAAAACCAATCCATCTTGCGTTCATTATTCGATATGATGGCGACATATTTCAAATTTGGGAACGTGTCGGATCGGTTGTGAGGTTGGACTAGATTTTTACGAGCGAGCGGAGCGAGCGAGCAACGGTCACAATTTCCAAGCTATACATATATCATATATTGCCTTGCATAGTTTTCGTGCTAGTATCTAATTTTGTCTGCAATTTCGGACATCACATTGCACTGTACTATGAGGAAACGGTACTAATTATGTGAAACTGTTGGTAAACCGTAAACATTTGTCAGAAGGCAATAGGATAAAGACTTTCGGCTCCTCGGGCTGGTGCGAATATTTCAATGTCCGTATGTGCCAAACCGTTGGTTTGTGACACACCTTTACGCGTCTCTCGCTCGCTGCGCTCGCTCGAAAGCTATAGCCTAACCTAAAAACAATCCCTCTTGCGTTAGTCATTCGACATGAAGGCGACTTATTTCAAATTTGGGAACGTGTCGGATCGAATGTGAGGTTGGACTGGATTTTTACGAGCAAGCGGAGCGAGGGAGCAACGGTCTCAATTTCCAAGCTATACATGTACCATATATTGCCTTGCATATATTTCGTGTTATTACCTAATTTTGTCAGCCATTTCGGACATCACATTGCACTGTACTATGTGGAAATAGTACTATTTATGTGAAACTATTCATAAACTGTAAACATGTGTCGGTAGGCAATAGGATAAATACTTCCGGCTCCTCGGGCTGGTGCGAATATTTCAATGTCCGTATGTGCCAAACCGTTGGTTTATGACACACCTTTACGCGTATCTCGATCGCTGCGCTCGTTCGAAAACTATAGCCTAACCTAAAACCTATCCATCTTGCGTTCATTATTCGATATGATGGCGACATATTTCAAATTTGGGAACGTGTCGGATCGGTTGTGAGGTTGGACTCGATTTTTACGAGCGAGCGGAGCAAGCGAGCAACGGTCACAATTTCCAAGCTATACATATACCTTATATTGCCTTCCATATATTTCGTGTTATTACCAGATTTTGTCAGCCATTTCGGACATCACATTGCACTGTACTTTGTGGAAATAGTACTATTTATGTGAAACTATTGGTAAACTGTAAACATTTGTCAGAAGGCAATAGGATTAAGACTTCCGGCTCCTCGGGCTGGTGCGAATATTTCAATGTCCCCATGTGCCAAACCGTTGGATTGTGACACACCTCTCCGCGTCCCGCGCTCGCCATGCTCACTCGAAAGCTATAGCCTAACCTAAAACCAATCCACCTTCCGTTCATTATTCGATATGGTGGCGACATATTTCAAATTTGCGAACGTGTCGGATCGGTTGCGAGGTTGGACTAGATTTTTTCGAGCGTGCGGAGCGAGCGAGCAACGATCACAATTTCCAACCAATACATACACCTTATATTGCCTTCCATATATTTTGTGTTATTACCTAATTTTGTCAGCCATTTCGGACATCACATTGCATTGTACTATGTGGAAATTGTACTATTTATGTGAAACTATTCATAAACTGTAAACATGTGTCGGTAGGCAATAGGATAAATACTTCCGGTTCCTCGGGCTGGTGCGAATATTTCAATGTCCGTATGTGCCAAACCGATGGTTTGTGACACACCTTTACGCGTCTCTCGATCGCTGCGCTTGCACGAAAGCTATAGCCTAACCTAAAACCAATCCATCTTCCGTTCATTATTCGATATGGTGGCGACATATTTCAAATTTGCGAACGTGTGGGATCGGTTGTGAGGTTGGACTAGATTTTTACGAGCGAGCGGAGCGAGCGAGCAACGGTCACAATTTCCAAGCTATACATATACCTTATATTGCCTTCCATACATTTCGTGTTATTACCTAATTTTGTCAGCCATTTCGGACAACACATTGCACTGTACTTTGTGGAAATAGTACTATTTATGTGAAACTATTGGTAAACTGTAAACATTTGTCAGAAGGCAATAGGATTAAGACTTCCGGCTCCTCGGGCTGGTGCGAATATTTCAATGTCCCCATGTGCCAAACCGTTGGATTGTGACACACCTCTCCGCGTCCCGCGCTCGCCATGCTCACTCGAAAGCTATAGCCTAACCTAAAACCAATCCACCTTCCGTTCATTATTCGATATGGTGGCGACATATTTCAAATTTGCGAACGTGTCGGATCGGTTGCGAGGTTGGACTAGATTTTTTCGAGCGTGCGGAGCGAGCGAGCAACGATCACAATTTCCAACCAATACATACACCTTATATTGCCTTCCATATATTTTGTGTTATTACCTAATTTTGTCAGCCATTTCGGACATCACATTGCATTGTACTATGTGGAAATTGTACTATTTATGTGAAACTATTCATAAACTGTAAACATGTGTCGGTAGGCAATAGGATAAATACTTCCGGTTCCTCGGGCTGGTGCGAATATTTCAATGTCCGTATGTGCCAAACCGATGGTTTGTGACACACCTTTACGCGTCTCTCGATCGCTGCGCTTGCACGAAAGCTATAGCCTAACCTAAAACCAATCCATCTTCCGTTCATTATTCGATATGGTGGCGACATATTTCAAATTTGCGAACGTGTGGGATCGGTTGTGAGGTTGGACTAGATTTTTACGAGCGAGCGGAGCGAGCGAGCAACGGTCACAATTTCCAAGCTATACATATACCTTATATTGCCTTCCATACATTTCGTGTTATTACCTAATTTTGTCAGCCATTTCGGACAACACATTGCACTGTACTATGAGGAAATAGTACTATTTATGTGAAACTATTCATAAACTGTAAACATGTGTCGGTAGGCAATAGGATAAATACTTCCGGCTCCTCGGGCTGGTGCGAATATTTCAATGTCCGTATGTGCCAAACCGTTGGTTTATGACACACCTTTACGCGTCTCTCGCTCGCGGCGCTCGCTCGAAAACTATAGCCTAACCTAAAACCAATCCATCTTCCGTTCATTATTCGATATGGTGGCGACATATTTCAAATTCGCGAACGTGTCGGATCGGTTGTGAGGTTGGACTAGATTTTTTCGAGCGAGCGGAGCGAGCGAGCAACGATCACAATTTCCAACCTATACATACACCTTATATTGCCTTCCATATATTTCGTGTTATTACCTAATTTTGTCAGCCATTTCGGACATCACATTGCACTGTACTATGAGGAAATAGTACTATTTATGTGAAACTATTCATATATGTAAACATGTGTTGGTAGGCAATAGGATAAATACTTCCGGCTCCTCGGGCTGGTGCGAATATTTCAATGTCCGTATGAGCCAAACCGTTGGTTTATGACACACCTATACGCGTCCCACGCTCGCTGCGCTCGCTCGAAAACTATAGCCTAACCTAAAACCAATCCATCTTGCGTTCATTATTCGATATGATGGCGACATATTTCAAATTTGCGAACGTGTCGGATCGGTTGTGGGGTTGGACTAGATTTTTACGAGCGAGCGGAGCGAGCGAGCAACGGTCACAATTTCCAAGCTATACATATACCATATATTGTCTTGCATATATTTCGTGCTTGTACCTAATTTTGTCAGCCATTTCGGACATCACGTTGCACTGTACTATGAGGAAACGGCACTAATTATGTGAAACTATTGGTAAACCGTAAACATTTGTCAGAAGGCAACAGGATAAAGACTTCCGGCTCCTCGGGCTGGTGCGAATATATCAATGTCCGTATGCGCCAAACCGATGGTTTGTGACACACCTTTACGCGTCTCTCGTTCGCTGCGCTCGCACGAAAGCTATAGCCTAACCTAAAACCAATCCATCTTCCGTTCATTATTCGATATGGTGGCGACATGTTTCGAATTTGCGAACGTGTGGGATCGGTAGTGAGGTTGGACCAGATTTTTACGAGCGAGCGGAGCGAGCGTGCAACGGTCACAATTTCCAAGCTATACATATACCTTATATTGCCTTGCTTATATTTCGTGCTAGTACCTAATTTTGTCAGCCATTTCGGACATCACATTGCACTGTACTATGTGGAAATAGTACTATTTATGTGAAGCTATTCATAAACTGTAAACATGTATCGGTAGGCAATAGGATAAATACTTCCGGCTCCTTGGGCTGGTGCGAATATTTCAATGTCCGTATGTGCCAAACCGTTGGTTTGTGACACACCTTTACGCGTCTCTCGTTCGCTGCGCTCGCACGAAAGCTATAGCCTAACCTAAAACCAATCCATCTTCCGTTCATTATTCGATATGGTGGCGACATATTTCAAATTTGCGAACGTGTGGGATCGGTTGTGAGGTTGGACTAGATTTTTACGAGCGAGCGGAGCGAGCGAGCAACGGTCACAATTTCCAAGCTATACATATACCTTATATTGCCTTCCATATATTTCGTGTTATTACCTAATTTTGTCAGCCATTTCGGACATCACATTGCACTGTACTATGAGGAAATAGTACTATTTATGTGAAACTATTCATAAACTGTAAACATGTGTCGGTAGGCAATAGGATAAATACTTCCGGCTCCTCGGGCTGGTGCGAATATTTCAATGTCCGTATGAGCCAAACCGTTGGTTTATGACACACCTATACGCGTCCCACGCTCGCTGCGCTCGCTCGAAAACAATAGCCTAACCTAAAACCAATCCATCTTGCGTTCATTATTCGATATGATGGCGACATATTTCAAATTTGCGAACGTGTCGGATCGGTTGTGGGGTTGGACTAGATTTTTACGAGCGAGCGGAGCGAGCGAGCAACGGTCACAATTTCCAAGCTATACATATACCATATGTTGTCTTGCATATATTTCGTGCTTGTACCTAATTTTGTCAGCCATTTCGGACATCACGTTGCACTGTACTATGAGGAAACGGTACTAATTATGTGAAACTATTGGTAAACCGTAAACATTTGTCAGAAGGCAATAGGATAAAGACTTCCGGCTCCTCGGGCTGGTGCGAATATTTCAATGTCCGTATGTGCCAAACCGTTGGTTTGTGACACACCTTTACGCGTCTCTCGTTCGCTGCGCTCGCACGAAAGCTATAGCCTAACCTAAAACCAATCCATCTTCCGTTCATTATTCGATATGGTGGCGACATATTTCAAATTTGCGAACGTGTGGGATCGGTTGTGAGGTTGGACCAGATTTTTACGAGCGAGCGGAGCGAGCGTGCAACGGTCACAATTTCCAAGCTATACATATACCTTATATTGCCTTGCTTATATTTCTTATTATTACCTACTTTTGTCCGCCATTTCGGACATCACATTGCACTGTACTATGAGGAAATAGTACTATTTATGTGAAACTATTCATAAACTGTAAACATGTGTCGGTAGGCAATAGGATAAATACTTCCGGCTCCTCGGGCTGGTGCGAATATTTCAATGTCCGTATGTGCCAAACCGTTGGTTTATGACACACCTATACGCGTCCCTCGCTCGCTGCGCTCGCTCGAAAACTATAGCCTAACCTAAAACCAATCCATCTTGCGTTCATTATTCGATATGATGGCGACATATTTCAAATTTGCGAACGTGTCGGATCGGTTGTGGGGTTGGACTAGATTTTTACGAGCGAGCGGAGCGAGCGAGCAACGGTCACAATTTCCAAGCTATACATATACCATATATTGTCTTGCATATATTTCGTGCTTGTACCTAATTTTGTCAGCCATTTCGGACATCACGTTGCACTGTACTATGAGGAAACGGTACTAATTATGTGAAACTATTGGTAAACCGTAAACATTTGTCAGAAGGCAATAGGATAAAGACTTCCGGCTCCTCGGGCTGGTACGAATATTTCAATGTCCGTATGTGCCAAACCGTTGGTTTGTGACACACCTTTACGCGTCTCTCGTACGCTGCGCTCGCACGAAAGCTATAGCCTAACCTAAAACCAATCCATCTTGCGTTCATTATTCGATATGGTGGCGACATATTTCAAATTTGCGAAAGTGTGGGATCGGTTGTGAGGTTGGACTAGATTTTTACGAGCGAGCGGGGCGAGCGAGCAACGGTCACAATTTCCAAGCTATACATATACCTTATATTGCCTTCCATACATTTCGTGTTATTACCTAATTTTGTCAGCCATTTCGGACATCACATTGCACTGTACTATGAGGAAATAGTACTATTTATGTGAAACTATTCATAAACTGTAAACATGTGTCGGTAGGCAATAGGATAAATACTTCCGGCTCCTCGGGCTGGTGCGAATATTTCAATGTCCGTATGAGCCAAACCGTTGGTTTATGACACACCTATACGCGTCCCACGCTCGCTGCGCTCGCTCGAAAACTATAGCCTAACCTAAAACCAATCCATCTTGCGTTCATTATTCGATATGATGGCGACATATTTCAAATTTGCGAACCTGTCGGATCGGTTGTGGGGTTGGACTAGATTTTTACGAGCGAGCGGAGCGAGCGAGCAACGGTCACAATTTCCAAGCTATACATATACCATATATTGTCTTGCATATATTTCGTGCTTGTACCTAATTTTGTCAGCCATTTCGGACATCACGTTGCACTGTACTATGAGGAAACGGTACTAATTATGTGAAACTATTGGTAAACCGTAAACATTTGTCAGAAGGCAACAGGATAAAGACTTCCGGCTCCTCGGACTGGTGCGAATATTTCAATGTCCCCATGTGCCAAACCGTTGGATTCTGACACACCTCTCCGCGTCCCTCGCTCGCCATGCTCGCTCGAAAGCTATAGCCTAACCTAAAACCAATCCAGCTTCCGTTCATTATTTGATATGGTGGCGACATGTCTCGAATTTGCGAACGTATCGGATCGGTTGTGAGGTTGGACCAGATTTTTACGAGCGAGCGGAGCGAGCGTGCAGCAGTCACAATTTCCAAGCTATACATATATCTTATATTGCCTTGCATATATTTCGTGTTAGTACCTAATATTGTCAGCCATTTCGGACATCACATTGCACTGTACTATGAGGAAATAGTACTATTTATGTGAAACTATTCATAAACTGTAAACATGTGTCGGTAGGCAATAGGATAAATACTTCCGGCTCCTCGGGCTGGTGCGAATATTTCAATGTCCGTATGTGCCAAACCGTTGGTTTGTGACACACCTTTACGCGTCTCTCGCTCGCTGCGCTCGCACGAAAGCTATAGCCTAACATAAACCAATCCATCTTCCGTTCATTATTCGATATGGTGGCGACATGTTTCGAATTTGAGAACGTGTGGGATCGGTTGTGAGGTTGGACCAGATTTTTACGAGCGAGCGGAGCGAGCGTGCAACGGTCACAATTTCCAAGCTATACATATACCTTATATTGCCTTGCTTATATTTCTTATTATTACCTACTTTTATCAGCCATTTTGGACATCACATTGCACTGTTATATGTGGAAATAGTACTATTTATGTGAAACTATTCATAAGCTGTAAGCATTTGTCAGTAGGCAATAGGATAAAGACTTCCGGCTCCTCGGGCTGGTGCGAATGTTTCAATGTCCGTATGTGCCAAACCGTTGGTACGTGACACACATTTACGCGTCGCTCGCTCGCTGCGCTCGCTCGAAGACTATAGCCTAACCTAAAACCAATCCATCTTGCGTTCATTATTCGATATGATGGCGACATATTTCAAATTTGGGAACGTGTCGGATCGGTTGTGAGGTTGGACTAGATTTTTACGAGCGAGCGGAGCGAGCGAGCAACGGTCACAATTTCCAAGCTATACATATATCATATATTGCCTTGCATAGTTTTCGTGCTAGTATCTAATTTTGTCTGCAATTTCGGACATCACATTGCACTGTACTATGAGGAAACGGTACTAATTATGTGAAACTGTTGGTAAACCGTAAACATTTGTCAGAAGGCAATAGGATAAAGACTTTCGGCTCCTCGGGCTGGTGCGAATATTTCAATGTCCGTATGTGCCAAACCGTTGGTTTGTGACACACCTTTACGCGTCTCTCGCTCGCTGCGCTCGCTCGAAAGCTATAGCCTAACCTAAAAACAATCCCTCTTGCGTTAGTCATTCGACATGAAGGCGACTTATTTCAAATTTGGGAACGTGTCGGATCGAATGTGAGGTTGGACTGGATTTTTACGAGCAAGCGGAGCGAGGGAGCAACGGTCTCAATTTCCAAGCTATACATGTACCATATATTGCCTTGCATATATTTCGTGTTATTACCTAATTTTGTCAGCCATTTCGGACATCACATTGCACTGTACTATGTGGAAATAGTACCATTTATGTGAAACTATTCATAAACTGTAAACATGTGTCGGTAGGCAATAGGATAAATACTTCCGGCTCCTCGGGCTGGTGCGAATATTTCAATGTCCGTATGTGCCAAACCGTTGGTTTATGACACACCTTTACGCGTATCTCGATCGCTGCGCTCGTTCGAAAACTATAGCCTAACCTAAAACCTATCCATCTTGCGTTCATTATTCGATATGATGGCGACATATTTCAAATTTGGGAACGTGTCGGATCGGTTGTGAGGTTGGACTCGATTTTTACGAGCGAGCGGAGCAAGCGAGCAACGGTCACAATTTCCAAGCTATACATATACCTTATATTGCCTTCCATATATTTCCTGTTATTACCAGATTTTGTCAGCCATTTCGGACATCACATTGCACTGTACTTTGTGGAAATAGTACTATTTATGTGAAACTATTGGTAAACTGTAAACATTTGTCAGAAGGCAATAGGATTAAGACTTCCGGCTCCTCGGGCTGGTGCGAATATTTCAATGTCCCCATGTGCCAAACCGTTGGATTGTGACACACCTCTCCGCGTCCCGCGCTCGCCATGCTCACTCGAAAGCTATAGCCTAACCTAAAACCAATCCACCTTCCGTTCATTATTCGATATGGTGGCGACATATTTCAAATTTGCGAACGTGTCGGATCGGTTGCGAGGTTGGACTAGATTTTTTCGAGCGTGCGGAGCGAGCGAGCAACGATCACAATTTCCAACCAATACATACACCTTATATTGCCTTCCATATATTTTGTGTTATTACCTAATTTTGTCAGCCATTTCGGACATCACATTGCATTGTACTATGTGGAAATTGTACTATTTATGTGAAACTATTCATAAACTGTAAACATGTGTCGGTAGGCAATAGGATAAATACTTCCGGTTCCTCGGGCTGGTGCGAATATTTCAATGTCCGTATGTGCCAAACCGATGGTTTGTGACACACCTTTACGCGTCTCTCGATCGCTGCGCTTGCACGAAAGCTATAGCCTAACCTAAAACCAATCCATCTTCCGTTCATTATTCGATATGGTGGCGACATATTTCAAATTTGCGAACGTGTGGGATCGGTTGTGAGGTTGGACTAGATTTTTACGAGCGAGCGGAGCGAGCGAGCAACGGTCACAATTTCCAAGCTATACATATACCTTATATTGCCTTCCATACATTTCGTGTTATTACCTAATTTTGTCAGCCATTTCGGACAACACATTGCACTGTACTTTGTGGAAATAGTACTATTTATGTGAAACTATTGGTAAACTGTAAACATTTGTCAGAAGGCAATAGGATTAAGACTTCCGGCTCCTCGGGCTGGTGCGAATATTTCAATGTCCCCATGTGCCAAACCGTTGGATTGTGACACACCTCTCCGCGTCCCGCGCTCGCCATGCTCACTCGAAAGCTATAGCCTAACCTAAAACCAATCCACCTTCCGTTCATTATTCGATATGGTGGCGACATATTTCAAATTTGCGAACGTGTCGGATCGGTTGCGAGGTTGGACTAGATTTTTTCGAGCGTGCGGAGCGAGCGAGCAACGATCACAATTTCCAACCAATACATACACCTTATATTGCCTTCCATATATTTTGTGTTATTACCTAATTTTGTCAGCCATTTCGGACATCACATTGCATTGTACTATATGGAAATTGTACTATTTATGTGAAACTATTCATAAACTGTAAACATGTGTCGGTAGGCAATAGGATAAATACTTCCGGTTCCTCGGGCTGGTGCGAATATTTCAATGTCCGTATGTGCCAAACCGATGGTTTGTGACACACCTTTACGCGTCTCTCGATCGCTGCGCTTGCACGAAAGCTATAGCCTAACCTAAAACCAATCCATCTTCCGTTCATTATTCGATATGGTGGCGACATATTTCAAATTTGCGAACGTGTGGGATCGGTTGTGAGGTTGGACTAGATTTTTACGAGCGAGCGGAGCGAGCGAGCAACGGTCACAATTTCCAAGCTATACATATACCTTATATTGCCTTCCATACATTTCGTGTTATTACCTAATTTTGTCAGCCATTTCGGACAACACATTGCACTGTACTATGAGGAAATAGTACTATTTATGTGAAACTATTCATAAACTGTAAACATGTGTCGGTAGGCAATAGGATAAATACTTCCGGCTCCTCGGGCTGGTGCGAATATTTCAATGTCCGTATGTGCCAAACCGTTGGTTTATGACACACCTTTACGCGTCTCTCGCTCGCGGCGCTCGCTCGAAAACTATAGCCTAACCTAAAACCAATCCATCTTCCGTTCATTATTCGATATGGTGGCGACATATTTCAAATTCGCGAACGTGTCGGATCGGTTGTGAGGTTGGACTAGATTTTTTCGAGCGAGCGGAGCGAGCGAGCAACGATCACAATTTCCAACCTATACATACACCTTATATTGCCTTCCATATATTTCGTGTTATTACCTAATTTTGTCAGCCATTTCGGACATCACATTGCACTGTACTATGAGGAAATAGTACTATTTATGTGAAACTATTCATATATGTAAACATGTGTTGGTAGGCAATAGGATAAATACTTCCGGCTCCTCGGGCTGGTGCGAATATTTCAATGTCCGTATGAGCCAAACCGTTGGTTTATGACACACCTATACGCGTCCCACGCTCGCTGCGCTCGCTCGAAAACTATAGACTAACCTAAAACCAATCCATCTTGCGTTCATTATTCGATATGATGGCGACATATTTCAAATTTGCGAACGTGTCGGATCGGTTGTGGGGTTGGACTAGATTTTTACGAGCGAGCGGAGCGAGCGAGCAACGGTCACAATTTCCAAGCTATACATATACCATATATTGTCTTGCATATATTTCGTGCTTGTACCTAATTTTGTCAGCCATTTCGGACATCACGTTGCACTGTACTATGAGGAAACGGCACTAATTATGTGAAACTATTGGTAAACCGTAAACATTTGTCAGAAGGCAACAGGATAAAGACTTCCGGCTCCTCGGGCTGGTGCGAATATATCAATGTCCGTATGCGCCAAACCGATGGTTTGTGACACACCTTTACGCGTCTCTCGTTCGCTGCGCTCGCACGAAAGCTATAGCCTAACCTAAAACCAATCCATCTTCCGTTCATTATTCGATATGGTGGCGACATGTTTCGAATTTGCGAACGTGTGGGATCGGTAGTGAGGTTGGACCAGATTTTTACGAGCGAGCGGAGCGAGCGTGCAACGGTCACAATTTCCAAGCTATACATATACCTTATATTGCCTTGCTTATATTTCGTGCTAGTACCTAATTTTGTCAGCCATTTCGGACATCACATTGCACTGTACTATGTGGAAATAGTACTATTTATGTGAAGCTATTCATAAACTGTAAACATGTATCGGTAGGCAATAGGATAAATACTTCCGGCTCCTTGGGCTGGTGCGAATATTTCAATGTCCGTATGTGCCAAACCGTTGGTTTGTGACACACCTTTACGCGTCTCTCGTTCGCTGCGCTCGCACGAAAGCTATAGCCTAACCTAAAACCAATCCATCTTCCGTTCATTATTCGATATGGTGGCGACATATTTCAAATTTGCGAACGTGTGGGATCGGTTGTGAGGTTGGACTAGATTTTTACGAGCGAGCGGAGCGAGCGAGCAACGGTCACAATTTCCAAGCTATACATATACCTTATATTGCCTTCCATATATTTCGTGTTATTACCTAATTTTGTCAGCCATTTCGGACATCACATTGCACTGTACTATGAGGAAATAGTACTATTTATGTGAAACTATTCATAAACTGTAAACATGTGTCGGTAGGCAATAGGATAAATACTTCCGGCTCCTCGGGCTGGTGCGAATATTTCAATGTCCGTATGAGCCAAACCGTTGGTTTATGACACACCTATACGCGTCCCACGCTCGCTGCGCTCGCTCGAAAACAATAGCCTAACCTAAAACCAATCCATCTTGCGTTCATTATTCGATATGATGGCGACATATTTCAAATTTGCGAACGTGTCGGATCGGTTGTGGGGTTGGACTAGATTTTTACGAGCGAGCGGAGCGAGCGAGCAACGGTCACAATTTCCAAGCTATACATATACCATATGTTGTCTTGCATATATTTCGTGCTTGTACCTAATTTTGTCAGCCATTTCGGACATCACGTTGCACTGTACTATGAGGAAACGGTACTAATTATGTGAAACGATTGGTAAACCGTAAACATTTGTCAGAAGGCAACAGGATAAAGACTTCCGGCTCCTCGGGCTGGTGCGAATATATCAATGTCCGTATGCGCCAAACCGATGGTTTGTGACACACCTTTACGCGTCTCTCGTTCGCTGCGCTCGCACGAAAGCTATAGCCTAACCTAAAACCAATCCATCTTCCGTTCATTATTCGATATGGTGGCGACATGTTTCGAATTTGCGAACATGTGGGATCGGTTGTGAGGTTGGACCAGATTTTTACGAGCGAGCGGAGCGAGCGTGCAACGGTCACAATTTCCAAGCTATACATATACCTTATATTGCCTTGCTTATATTTCTTATTATTACCTACTTTTGTCCGCCATTTTGGACATCACGTTGCACTGTTATATGTGGAAATAGTACTATTTATGTGAAACTATTCATAAACTGTAAACATTTGTCAGAAGGCAATAAGATAACTACTTCCGGCTCCTCGGGCTGGTGCGAATATTTCAATGTCCGTATGTGCCAAACCGTTGGTTTATGACACACCTATACGCGTCACTCGCTCGCTGCGCTCGCTCGAAAACTATAGCCTAACCTAAAACCAATCCATCTTGCGTTCATTATTCGATATGATGGCGACATATTTCAAATTTGCGAACGTGTTGGATCGGTTGTGGGGTTGGACTAGATATTTACGAGCGAGCGGAGCGAGCGAGCAACGGTCACAATTTCCAAGCTACACATATACCATATATTGTCTTGCATATATTTCGTGCTTGTACCTAATTTTGTCAGCCATTTCGGATATCACGTTGCACTGTACTATGAGGAAACGGTACTAATTATGTGAAACTATTGGTAAACCGTAAACATTTGTCAGAAGGCAACAGGATAAAGACTTCCGGCTCCTCGGACTGGTGCGAATATTTCAATGTCCCCATGTGCCAAACCGTTGGATTGTGACACACCTCTCCGCGTCCCTCGCTCGCCATGCTCGCTCGAAAGCTATAGCCTAACCTAAAACCAATCCAGCTTCCGTTCATTATTTGATATGGTGGCGACATGTCTCGAATTTGCGAACGTGTCGGATCGGTTGTGAGGTTGGACCAGATTTTTACGAGCGAGCGGAGCGAGCGTGCAGCAGTCACAATTTCCAAGCTATACATATATCTTATATTGCCTTGCATATATTTCGTGTTAGTACCTAATATTGTCAGCCATTTCGGACATCACATTGCACTGTACTATGAGGAAATAGTACTATTTATGTGAAACTATTCATAAACTGTAAACATGTGTCGGTAGGCAATAGGATAAATACTTCCGGCTCCTCGGGCTGGTGCGAATATTTCAATGTCCGTATGTGCCAAACCGTTGGTTTGTGACACACCTTTACGCGTCTCTCGCTCGCTGCGCTCGCACGAAAGCTATAGCCTAACATAAACCAATCCATCTTCCGTTCATTATTCGATATGGTGGCGACATGTTTCGAATTTGAGAACGTGTGGGATCGGTTGTGAGGTTGGACCAGATTTTTACGAGCGAGCGGAGCGAGCGTGCAACGGTCACAATTTCCAAGCTATACATATATCATATATTGCCTTGCATAGTTTTCGTGCTAGTATCTAATTTTGTCTGCAATTTCGGACATCACATTGCACTGTACTATGAGGAAACGGTACTAATTATGTGAAACTGTTGGTAAACCGTAAACATTTGTCAGAAGGCAATAGGATAAAGACTTTCGGCTCCTCGGGCTGGTGCGAATATTTCAATGTCCGTATGTGCCAAACCGTTGGTTTGTGACACACCTTTACGCGTCTCTCGCTCGCTGCGCTCGCTCGAAAGCTATAGCCTAACCTAAAAACAATCCCTCTTGCGTTAGTCATTCGACATGAAGGCGACTTATTTCAAATTTGGGAACGTGTCGGATCGAATGTGAGGTTGGACTGGATTTTTACGAGCAAGCGGAGCGAGGGAGCAACGGTCTCAATTTCCAAGCTATACATGTACCATATATTGCCTTGCATATATTTCGTGTTATTACCTAATTTTGTCAGCCATTTCGGACATCACATTGCACTGTACTATGTGGAAATAGTACTATTTATGTGAAACTATTCATAAACTGTAAACATGTGTCGGTAGGCAATAGGATAAATACTTCCGGCTCCTCGGGCTGGTGCGAATATTTCAATGTCCGTATGTGCCAAACCGTTGGTTTATGACACACCTTTACGCGTATCTCGATCGCTGCGCTCGTTCGAAAACTATAGCCTAACCTAAAACCTATCCATCTTGCGTTCATTATTCGATATGATGGCGACATATTTCAAATTTGGGAACGTGTCGGATCGGTTGTGAGGTTGGACTCGATTTTTACGAGCGAGCGGAGCAAGCGAGCAACGGTCACAATTTCCAAGCTATACATATACCTTATATTGCCTTCCATATATTTCGTGTTATTACCAGATTTTGTCAGCCATTTCGGACATCACATTGCACTGTACTTTGTGGAAATAGTACTATTTATGTGAAACTATTGGTAAACTGTAAACATTTGTCAGAAGGCAATAGGATTAAGACTTCCGGCTCCTCGGGCTGGAGCGAATATTTCAATGTCCCCATGTGCCAAACCGTTGGATTGTGACACACCTCTCCGCGTCCCGCGCTCGCCATGCTCACTCGAAAGCTATAGCCTAACCTAAAACCAATCCAGCTTCCGTTCTTTATTTGATAAGGTGGCGACATGTCTCGAATTTGCGAACGTGTCGGATCGGTTGTGAGGTTGGATCAGATTTTTACGAGCGAGCGGAGCGAGCGTGCAGCAGTCACAATTTCCAAGCTATACATATATCTTATATTGCCTTCCATATATTTCGTGTTATTACCTAATTTTGTCAGCCATTTCGGACATCACATTGCACTGTACTATGAGGAAATAGTACTATTTATGTGAAACTATTCATGAACTGTAAACATGTGTCGGTAGGCAATAGGATAAATACTTCCGGCTCCTCGGGCTGGTGCGAATATTTCAATATCCGTATGTGCCAAACCGTTGGTTTATGACACACCTTTACGCATCTCTCGCTCGACGCGCTCGCTCGAAAACTATAGCCTAACCTAAAACCAATCCATCTTGCGTTCATTATTCGATATGATGGCGACATATTTCAAATTTGCGAACGTGTTGGATCGGTTGTGAGGTTGGACTAGATTTTTGCGAGCGAGCGGAGCGAGCGAGCAACGGTCACAATTTCCAAGCTATACATATACCATATATTGCCCGGTATATATTTCGTGTTATTACCTAATTTTGTCAGCCATTTCGGACATCACATTGCACTGCACTATGTGGAAATAGTACTATTTATGTGAAACTATTCATAAACTGTAAACATGTGTCGGTAGGCAATAGGATAAATCCTTCCGGCTCCTCGGGCTGGTGCGAATATTTCAATGTCCGTATGTGCCAAACCGTTGGTTTGAGACACACATTTACGCATTACTCGCTCGCTGCGCTCGCTCGAAAACTATAGCCTAACCTAAAACCAATACATCTTCCGTCATTCTTCGATATGGTGGCGACATATTTCAAATTTGCGAACGTGTCGGATCGGTTGTGGGGTTGGACTAGATTTTTACGAGCGAGCGGAGCGAGCGAGCAACGGTCACAATTTCCAAGCTATACATATACCATATATTGTCTTGCATATATTTCGTGCTTGTACCTAATTTTGTCAGCCATTTCGGACATCACGTTGCACTGTACTATGAGGAAACGGCACTAATTATGTGAAACTATTGGTAAACCGTAAACATTTGTCAGAAGGCAACAGGATAAAGACTTCCGGCTCCTCGGGCTGGTGCGAATATATCAATGTCCGTATGCGCCAAACCGATGGTTTGTGACACACCTTTACGCGTCTCTCGTTCGCTGCGCTCGCACGAAAGCTATAGCCTAACCTAAAACCAATCCATCTTCCGTTCATTATTCGATATGGTGGCGACATGTTTCGAATTTGCGAACGTGTGGGATCGGTGGTGAGGTTGGACCAGATTTTTACGAGCGAGCGGAGCGAGCGTGCAACGGTCACAATTTCCAAGCTATACATATACCTTATATTGCCTTGCTTATATTTCGTGCTAGTACCTAATTTTGTCAGCCATTTCGGACATCACATTGCACTGTACTATGTGGAAATAGTACTATTTATGTGAAGCTATTCATAAACTGTAAACATGTATCGGTAGGCAATAGGATAAATACTTCCGGCTCCTTGGGCTGGTGCGAATATTTCAATGTCCGTATGTGCCAAACCGTTGGTTTGTGACACACCTTTACGCGTCCCTCGTTCGCTGCGCTCGCACGAAAGCTATAGCCTAACCTAAAACCAATCCATCTTCCGTTCATTATTCGATATGGTGGCGACATATTTCAAATTTGCGAACGTGTGGGATCGGTTGTGAGGTTGGACTAGATTTTTACGAGCGAGCGGAGCGAGCGAGCAACGGTCACAATTTCCAAGCTATACATATACCTTATATTGCCTTCCATATATTTCGTGTTATTACCTAATTTTGTCAGCCATTTCGGACATCACATTGCACTGTACTATGAGGAAATAGTACTATTTATGTGAAACTATTCATAAACTGTAAACATGTGTCGGTAGGCAATAGGATAAATACTTCCGGCTCCTCGGGCTGGTGCGAATATTTCAATGTCCGTATGAGCCAAACCGTTGGTTTATGACACACCTATACGCGTCCCACGCTCGCTGCGCTCGCTCGAAAACAATAGCCTAACCTAAAACCAATCCATCTTGCGTTCATTATTCGATATGATGGCGACATATTTCAAATTTGCGAACGTGTCGGATCGGTTGTGGGGTTGGACTAGATTTTTACGAGCGAGCGGAGCGAGCGAGCAACGGTCACAATTTCCAAGCTATACATATACCATATGTTGTCTTGCATATATTTCGTGCTTGTACCTAATTTTGTCAGCCATTTCGGACATCACGTTGCACTGTACTATGAGGAAACGGTACTAATTATGTGAAACGATTGGTAAACCGTAAACATTTGTCAGAAGGCAACAGGATAAAGACTTCCGGCTCCTCGGGCTGGTGCGAATATATCAATGTCCGTATGCGCCAAACCGATGGTTTGTGACACACCTTTACGCGTCTCTCGTTCGCTGCGCTCGCACGAAAGCTATAGCCTAACCTAAAACCAATCCATCTTCCGTTCATTATTCGATATGGTGGCGACATGTTTCGAATTTGCGAACATGTGGGATCGGTTGTGAGGTTGGACCAGATTTTTACGAGCGAGCGGAGCGAGCGTGCAACGGTCACAATTTCCAAGCTATACATATACCTTATATTGCCTTGCTTATATTTCTTATTATTACCTACTTTTGTCCGCCATTTTGGACATCACGTTGCACTGTTATATGTGGAAATAGTACTATTTATGTGAAACTATTCATAAACTGTAAACATTTGTCAGAAGGCAATAAGATAACTACTTCCGGCTCCTCGGGCTGGTGCGAATATTTCAATGTCCGTATGTGCCAAACCGTTGGTTTATGACACACCTATACGCGTCACTCGCTCGCTGCGCTCGCTCGAAAACTATAGCCTAACCTAAAACCAATCCATCTTGCGTTCATTATTCGATATGATGGCGACATATTTCAAATTTGCGAACGTGTTGGATCGGTTGTGGGGTTGGACTAGATATTTACGAGCGAGCGGAGCGAGCGAGCAACGGTCACAATTTCCAAGCTACACATATACCATATATTGTCTTGCATATATTTCGTGCTTGTACCTAATTTTGTCAGCCATTTCGGATATCACGTTGCACTGTACTATGAGGAAACGGTACTAATTATGTGAAACTATTGGTAAACCGTAAACATTTGTCAGAAGGCAACAGGATAAAGACTTCCGGCTCCTCGGACTGGTGCGAATATTTCAATGTCCCCATGTGCCAAACCGTTGGATTGTGACACACCTCTCCGCGTCCCTCGCTCGCCATGCTCGCTCGAAAGCTATAGCCTAACCTAAAACCAATCCAGCTTCCGTTCATTATTTGATATGGTGGCGACATGTCTCGAATTTGCGAACGTGTCGGATCGGTTGTGAGGTTGGACCAGATTTTTACGAGCGAGCGGAGCGAGCGTGCAGCAGTCACAATTTCCAAGCTATACATATATCTTATATTGCCTTGCATATATTTCGTGTTAGTACCTAATATTGTCAGCCATTTCGGACATCACATTGCACTGTACTATGAGGAAATAGTACTATTTATGTGAAACTATTCATAAACTGTAAACATGTGTCGGTAGGCAATAGGATAAATACTTCCGGCTCCTCGGGCTGGTGCGAATATTTCAATGTCCGTATGTGCCAAACCGTTGGTTTGTGACACACCTTTACGCGTCTCTCGCTCGCTGCGCTCGCACGAAAGCTATAGCCTAACATAAACCAATCCATCTTCCGTTCATTATTCGATATGGTGGCGACATGTTTCGAATTTGAGAACGTGTGGGATCGGTTGTGAGGTTGGACCAGATTTTTACGAGCGAGCGGAGCGAGCGTGCAACGGTCACAATTTCCAAGCTATACATATACCTTATATTGCCTTGCTTATATTTCTTATTATTACCTACTTTTATCAGCCATTTTGGACATCACATTGCACTGTTATATGTGGAAATAGTACTATTTATGTGAAACTATTCATAAGCTGTAAGCATTTGTCAGTAGGCAATAGGATAAAGACTTCCGGCTCCTCGGGCTGGTGCGAATGTTTCAATGTCCGTATGTGCCAAACCGTTGCTACGTGACACACATTTACGCGTCGCTCGCTCGCTGCGCTCGCTCGAAGACTATAGCCTAACCTAAAACCAATCCATCTTGCGTTCATTATTCGATATGATGGCGACATATTTCAAATTTGGGAACGTGTCGGATCGGTTGTGAGGTTGGACTAGATTTTTACGAGCGAGCGGAGCGAGCGAGCAACGGTCACAATTTCCAAGCTATACATATATCATATATTGCCTTGCATAGTTTTCGTGCTAGTATCTAATTTTGTCTGCAATTTCGGACATCACATTGCACTGTACTATGAGGAAACGGTACTAATTATGTGAAACTGTTGGTAAACCGTAAACATTTGTCAGAAGGCAATAGGATAAAGACTTTCGGCTCCTCGGGCTGGTGCGAATATTTCAATGTCCGTATGTGCCAAACCGTTGGTTTGTGACACACCTTTACGCGTCTCTCGCTCGCTGCGCTCGCTCGAAAGCTATAGCCTAACCTAAAAACAATCCCTCTTGCGTTAGTCATTCGACATGAAGGCGACTTATTTCAAATTTGGGAACGTGTCGGATCGAATGTGAGGTTGGACTGGATTTTTACGAGCAAGCGGAGCGAGGGAGCAACGGTCTCAATTTCCAAGCTATACATGTACCATATATTGCCTTGCATATATTTCGGTGGTTATTACCTAATTTTGTCAGCCATTTTCGGACATCACATTGCACTGTACTATGTGGGAAATAGTACTATTTATGTGAAACTATTCATAAACTGTAAACCATGTGTCGGTAGGCAATAGGATAAATACTTCCGGCTCCTCGGGCTGGTGCGAATATTTCAATGTCCGTATGTGCCAAACCGTTGGTTTATGACACACCTTTACGCGTATCTCGATCGCTGCGCTCGTTCGAAAACTATAGCCTAACCTAAAACCTATCCATCTTGCGTTCATTATTCGATATGATGGCGACATATTTCAAATTTGGGAACGTGTCGGATCGGTTGTGAGGTTGGACTCGATTTTTACGAGCGAGCGGAGCAAGCGTGCAACGGTCACAATTTCCAGCTATACATATACCTTATATTGCCTTCCATATATTTCGTGTTATTACCAGATTTTGTCAGCCATTTCGGACATCACATTGCACTGTACATTGTGGAAATAGTACTATTTATGTGAAACTATTGGTAAACTGTAAACATTTGTCAGAAGGCAATTGGATTAAGACTTCCGGCTCCTCGGGCTGGTGCGAATATTTCAATGTCCCCATGTGCCAAACCGTTGGATTGTGACACACCTCTCCGCGTCCCGCGCTCGCCATGCTCACTCGAAAGCTATAGCCTAACCTAAAACCCAATCCAGCTTCCGTTCTTTATTTGATAAGGTGGCGACATGTCTCGAATTTGCGAACCGTGTCGGATCGGTTGTGAGGTTGGATCAGATTTTTACGAGCGAGCGGAGCGAGCGTGCAGCAGTCACAATTTCCAAGCTATACATATATCTTATATTGCCTTCCATATATTTCGTGTTATTACCTAATTTTGTCAGCCATTTCGGACATCACATTGCACTGTACTATGAGGAAATAGTACTATTTATGTGAAACTATTCATGAACCTGTAAAACATGTGTCGGTAGGCAATAGGATAAATACTTCCGGCTCCTCGGGCTGGTGCGAATATTTCAATATCCGTATGTGCCAAACCGTTGGTTTATGACACACCTTTACGCGTCTCTCGCTCGACGCGCTCGCTCGAAAACTATAGCCTAACCTAAAACCAATCCATCTTGCGTTCATTATTCGATATGATGGCGACATATTTCAAATTTGCGAACGTGTTGGATCGGTTGGTGAGGTTGGACTAGATTTTTGCGAGCGAGCGGAGCGAGCGAGCAACGGTCACAATTTCCAAGCTATACATATACCATATATTGCCCGGTATATATTTCGTGTTATTACCTAATTTTGTCAGCCATTTCGGACATCACATTGCACTGCACTATGTGGAAGTAGTACTATTTATGTGAAACTATTCATAAACTGTAAACATGTGTCGGTAGGCAATAGGATAAATCCTTCCGGCTCCTCGGGCTGGTGCGAATATTTCAATGTCCGTATGTGCCAAACCGTTGGTTTGAGACACACATTTACGCATTACTCGCTCGCTGCGCTCGCTCGAAAACTATAGCCTAACCTAAAACCAATACATCTTCCGTCATTCTTCGATATGGTGGCGACATATTTCAAATTTGCGAACGTGACGGATCGGTTGTGAGGTTGGACTAGATTTTTGCGAGCGAGCGGAGCGAGCGAGAAACGGTCACAATTTCCAAGCTATACATATACCATATATTGCCTTGCATAGATTCGTGCTAGTACCCTAATTTTGTCTGCCATTTCGGACATCACATTGCACTGTTATATGTGGAAATAGTACTATTTATGTGAAACTATTCATAAACCTGTAAACATTTGTCAGTAGGCAATAGGATAAATACTTCCGGCTCCTCGGGCTGGTGCGAATGTTTCAATGTCCGTATGTGCCAAACCGTTGGTTTATGACACACCTATACGCGTCCCACGCTCGCTGCGCTCGCTCGAAAACTATAGCCTAACCTAAAACCAATCCATCTTGCGTTCATTATTCGATATGATGGCGACATATTTCAAATTTGCGAACCTGTCGGATCGGTTGTGGGGTTGGACTAGATTTTTACGAGCGAGCGGAGCGAGCGAGCAACGGTCACAATTTCCAAGCTATACATACACCATATATTGTCTTGCATATATTTCGTGCTTGTACCTAATTTTGTCAGCCATTTCGGACATCACGTTGCACTGTACTATGAGGAAACGGTACTAATTATGTGAAACTATTCATAAACTGTAAACATGTGTCGGTAGGCAATAGGATAAATACTTCCGGCTCCTCGGGCTGGTGCGAATATTTCAATGTCCGTATGTGCCAAACCGTTGGTTTGTGACACACCTTTACGCGTCTCTCGCTCGCTGCGCTCGCACGAAAGCTATAGCCTAACATAAACCAATCCATCTTCCGTTCTTTATTTGATAAGGTGGCGACATGTCTCGAATTTGCGAACGTGTCGGATCGGTTGTGAGGTTGGATCAGATTTTTACGAGCGAGCGGAGCGAGCGTGCAGCAGTCACAATTTCCAAGCTATACATATATCTTATATTGCCTTCCATATATTTCGTGTTATTACCTAATTTTGTCAGCCATTTCGGACATCACATTGCACTGTACTATGAGGAAATAGTACTATTTATGTGAAACTATTCATGAACTGTAAACATGTGTCGGTAGGCAATAGGATAAATACTTCCGGCTCCTCGGGCTGGTGCGCATATTTCAATATCCGTATGTGCCAAACCGTTGGTTTATGACACACCTTTACGCGTCTCTCGCTCGACGCGCTCGCTCGAAAACTATAGCCTAACCTAAAACCAATCCATCTTGCGTTCATTATTCGATATGATGGCGACATATTTCAAATTTGCGAACGTGTTGGATCGGTTGTGAGGTTGGACTAGATTTTTGCGAGCGAGCGGAGCGAGCGAGCAACGGTCACAATTTCCAAGCTATACATATACCATATATTGCCTGGCATATATTTCGTGTTATTACCTAATTTTGTCAGCCATTTCGGACATCACATTGCACTGCACTATGTGGAAGTAGTACTATTTATGTGAAACTATTCATAAACTGTAAACATGTGTCGGTAGGCAATAGGATAAATACTTCCGGCTCCTCGGGCTGGTGCGAATATTTCAATGTCCGTATGTGCCAAACCGTTGGTTTGAGACACACATTTACGCATTACTCGCTCGCTGCGCTCGCTCGAAAACTATAGCCTAACCTAAAACCAATACATCTTCCGTCATTCTTCGATATGGTGGCGACATATTTCAAATTTGCGAACGTGACGGATCGGTTGTGAGGTTGGACTAGATTTTTGCGAGCGAGCGGAGCGAGCGAGAAACGGTCACAATTTCCAAGCTATACATATACCATATATTGCCTTGCATAGTATTCGTGCTAGTACCTAATTTTGTCTGCCATTTCGGACATCACATTGCACTGTTATATGTGGAAATAGTACTATTTATGTGAAACTATTCATAAACTGTAAACATTTGTCAGTAGGCAATAGGATAAATACTTCCGGCTCCTCGGGCTGGTGCGAATGTTTCAATGTCCGTATGTGCCAAACCGTTGGTTTATGACACACCTATACGCGTCCCACGCTCGCTGCGCTCGCTCGAAAACTATAGCCTAACCTAAAACCAATCCATCTTGCGTTCATTATTCGATATGATGGCGACATATTTCAAATTTGCGAACCTGTCGGATCGGTTGTGGGGTTGGACTAGATTTTTACGAGCGAGCGGAGCGAGCGAGCAACGGTCACAATTTCCAAGCTATACATATACCATATATTGTCTTGCATATATTTCGTGCTTGTACCTAATTTTGTCAGCCATTTCGGACATCACGTTGCACTGTACTATGAGGAAACGGTACTAATTATGTGAAACTATTCATAAACTGTAAACATGTGTCGGTAGGCAATAGGATAAATACTTCCGGCTCCTCGGGCTGGTGCGAATATTTCAATGTCCGTATGTGCCAAACCGTTGGTTTGTGACACACCTTTACGCGTCTCTCGCTCGCTGCGCTCGCACGAAAGCTATAGCCTAACATAAACCAATCCATCTTCCGTTCTTTATTTGATAAGGTGGCGACATGTCTCGAATTTGCGAACGTGTCGGATCGGTTGTGAGGTTGGATCAGATTTTTACGAGCGAGCGGAGCGAGCGTGCAGCAGTCACAATTTCCAAGCTATACATATATCTTATATTGCCTTCCATATATTTCGTGTTATTACCTAATTTTGTCAGCCATTTCGGACATCACATTGCACTGTACTATGAGGAAATAGTACTATTTATGTGAAACTATTCATGAACTGTAAACATGTGTCGGTAGGCAATAGGATAAATACTTCCGGCTCCTCGGGCTGGTGCGCATATTTCAATATCCGTATGTGCCAAACCGTTGGTTTATGACACACCTTTACGCGTCTCTCGCTCGACGCGCTCGCTCGAAAACTATAGCCTAACCTAAAACCAATCCATCTTGCGTTCATTATTCGATATGATGGCGACATATTTCAAATTTGCGAACGTGTTGGATCGGTTGTGAGGTTGGACTAGATTTTTGCGAGCGAGCGGAGCGAGCGAGCAACGGTCACAATTTCCAAGCTATACATATACCATATATTGCCTTGCATAGTATTCGTGCTAGTACCTAATTTTGTCTGCCATTTCGGACATCACATTGCACTGTTATATGTGGAAATAGTACTATTTATGTGAAACTATTCATAAACTGTAAACATTTGTCAGTAGGCAATAAGATAAAGACTTCCGGCTCCTCGGGCTGGTGCGAATATTTCAATGTCCGTATGTGCCGAACCGTTGGTTTGTGACACACCTTTACGCGTCTCTCGCTCGCCGAACTCGCACGAAAGCTATAGCCTAACCTAAAACCAATCCATCTTCCGTTCATTATTGGATATGGTGGCGACATATTTCAAATTTGCGAACGTGTCGGATCGGTTGTGAGGTTGGATCAGATTTTTACGAGCGAGCGGAGCGAGCGTGCAGCAGTCACAATTTCCAACCTATACATACACCTTATATTGACTTCCATATATTTCGTGTTATTACCTAATTTTGTCTGCCATTTCGGACATCACATTGCACTGTACTATGAGGAAACGGTACTAATTATGTGAAACTGTTGGTAAACCGTAAACATTTGTCAGAAGGCAATAGGATAAAGACTTTCGGCTCCTCGGGCTGGTGCGAATATTTCAATGTCCGTATGTGCCAAACCGTTGGTTTGAGACACACATTTACGCATTACTCGCACGCTGCGCTCGCTCGAAAACTATAGCCTAACCTAAAACCAATACATCTTCCGTCATTCTTCGATATGGTGGCGACATATTTCAAATTTGCGAACGTGACGGATCGGTTGTGAGGTTGGACTAGATTTTTTCGAGCGAGCGGAGCGAGCGAGAAACGGTCACAATTTCCAACCTATACATACACCTTATATTGACTTCCATATATTTCGTGTTATTACCTAATTTTGTCTGCCATTTCGGACATCACATTGCACTGTACTATGAGGAAACGGTACTAATTATGTGAAACTGTTGGTAAACCGTAAACATTTGTCAGAAGGCAATAGGATAAAGACTTTCAGCTCCTCGGGCTGGTGCGAATATTTCAATGTCCGTATGTGCCGAACCGTTGGTTTGTGACACACCTTTACGCGTCTCTCGCTCGCCGAACTCGCACGAAAGCTATAGCCTAACCTAAAACCAATCCATCTTCCGTTCATTATTGGATATGGTGGCGACATATTTCAAATTTGCGAACGTGTCGGATCGCTTGTGAGCTTGGATTAGATTTTTTCGAGCGAGCGGAGCGAGCGAGCAACGATCACAATTTCCAACCTATACATACACCTTATATTGACTTCCATATATTTCGTGTTATTACCTAATTTTGTCTGCCATTTCGGACATCACATTGCACTGTACTATGAGGAAACGGTACTAACTATGTGAAACTGTTGGTAAACCGTAAACATTTGTCAGAAGGCAATAGGATAAAGACTTTCGGCTCCTCGGGCTGGTGCGAATATTTCAATGTCCGTGTGTGCCAAACCGTTCGTTTGTGACACACCTTTACGCGGCTCTCGCTCGCTGCGCTCGCACGAAAGCTATAGCCTAACCTAAAACCAATCCATCTTCCGTTCATTATTCGATATGGTGGCGACATATTTCAAATTTGGGAACGTGTGGGATCGGTTGTGAGGTTGGACTAGATTTTTACGAGCGAGCGGAGCGAGCGAGCAATGGTCACAATTTCCAAGCTATACATATACCTTATATTGTCTTCCATATATTTCGTGTTATTACCTAATTTTGTCTGCCATTTCGGACATCACATTGCACTGTACTATGAGGAAACGGTACTAATTATGTGAAACTGTTGGTAAACCGTAAACATTTGTCAGAAGGCAATAGGATAAAGACTTTCGGCTCCTCGGGCTGATGCGAATATTTCAATGTCCGTATGTGCCAAACCGTTGGTTTGTGACACACCTTTACGCGGCTCTCGCTCGCTGCGCTCGCACGAAAGCTATAGCCTAACCTAAAAACAATACCTCTTGCGTTAGTCATTCGATATGGTGGCGACATGTCTCGAATTTGCGAACGTGTCGGATCGGTTGTGAGGTTGGACCAGATTTTTACGAGCGAGCGGAGCGAGCGTGCTGCAGTCACAATTTCCAAGCTATACATATGCCTTATATTGCCTTGCATATATTTCGTGTTAGTACCTAATATAATCAGCCATTTTGGACATCACATTGCACTGTTATATGTGGAAATAGTACTATTTATGTGAAACTATTCATAAGCTGTAAGCATTTGTCAGTAGGCAATAGGATATAGACTTCCGGCTCCTCGGGCTGGTGCGAATGTTTCAATGTCCGTATGTGCCAAACCGTTGGTACGTGACACACATTTACGCGTCGCTCGCTCGCTGCGCTCGCTCGAAGACTATAGCCTAACCTAAAACCAATCCATCTTGCGTTCATTATTCGATATGATGGCGACATATTTCAAATTTGGGAACGTGTCGGATCGGTTGTGAGGTTGGACTAGATTTTTACGAGCGAGCGGAGCGAGCGAGCAACGGTCACAATTTCCAAGCTATACATATATCATATATTGCCTTGCATAGTTTTCGTGCTAGTATCTAATTTTGTCTGCAATTTCGGACATCACATTGCACTGTACTATGAGGAAACGGTACTAATTGTGTGAAACTGTTGGTAAACCGTAAACATTTGTCAGAAGGCAATAGGATAAAGACTTTCGGCTCCTCGGGCTGGTGCGAATATTTCAATGTCCGTATGTGCCAAACCGTTGGTTTGTGACACACCTTTACGCGTCTCTCGCTCGCTGCGCTCGCTCGAAAGCTATAGCCTAACCTAAAAACAATCCCTCTTGCGTTAGTCATTCGACATGAAGGCGACTTATTTCAAATTTGGGAACGTGTTGGATCGGTTGTGAGGTTGGACTAGATTTTTGCGAGCGAGCGGAGCGAGCGAGCAACGGTCACAATTTCCAAGCTATACATATACCATATATTGCCCGGCATATATTTCGTGTTATTACCTAATTTTGTCAGCCATTTCGGACATCACATTGCACTGCACTATGTGGAAGTAGTACTATTTATGTGAAACTATTCATAAACTGTAAACATGTGTCGGTAGGCAATAGGATAAATCCTTCCGGCTCCTCGGGCTGGTGCGAATATTTCAATGTCCGTATGTGCCAAACCGTTGGTTTGAGACACACATTTACGCATTACTCGCTCGCTGCGCTCGCTCGAAAACTATAGCCTAACCTAAAACCAATACATCTTCCGTCATTCTTCGATATGGTGGCGACATATTTCAAATTTGCGAACGTGACGGATCGGTTGTGAGGTTGGACTATATTTTTGCGAGCGAGCGGAGCGAGCGAGAAACGGTCACAATTTCCAAGCTATACATATACCATATATTGCCTTGCATAGTATTCGTGCTAGTACCTAATTTTGTCTGCCATTTCGGACATCACATTGCACTGTTATATGTGGAAATAGTACTATTTATGTGAAACTATTCATAAACTGTAAACATTTGTCAGTAGGCAATAGGATAAATACTTCCGGCTCCTCGGGCTGGTGCGAATGTTTCAATGTCCGTATGTGCCAAACCGTTGGTTTATGACACACCTATACGCGTCCCACGCTCGCTGCGCTCGCTCGAAAACTATAGCCTAACCTAAAACCAATCCATCTTGCGTTCATTATTCGATATAATGGCGACATATTTCAAATTTGCGAACCTGTCGGATCGGTTGTGGGGTTGGACTAGATTTTTACGAGCGAGCGGAGCGAGCGAGCAACGGTCACAATTTCCAAGCTATACATATACCATATATTGTCTTGCATATATTTCGTGCTTGTACCTAATTTTGTCAGCCATTTCGGACATCACGTTGCACTGTACTATGAGGAAACGGTACTAATTATGTGAAACTATTCATAAACTGTAAACATGTGTCGGTAGGCAATAGGATAAATACTTCCGGCTCCTCGGGCTGGTGCGAATATTTCAATGTCCGTATGTGCCAAACCGTTGGTTTGTGACACACCTTTACGCGTCTCTCGCTCGCTGCGCTCGCACGAAAGCTATAGCCTAACATAAACCAATCCATCTTCCGTTCTTTATTTGATAAGGTGGC
Source organism: Bombus affinis (assembly GCF_024516045.1). Classification (NCBI taxonomy): domain Eukaryota; kingdom Metazoa; phylum Arthropoda; class Insecta; order Hymenoptera; family Apidae; genus Bombus; species Bombus affinis. Next base: position 85,537 of record NW_026109079.1, read on the forward strand.
GACATGTCTCGAATTTGCGAACGTGTCGGATCGGTTGTGAGGTTGGATCAGATTTTTACGAGCGAGCGGAGCGAGCGTGCAGCAGTCACAATTTCCAAGCTATACATATATCTTATATTGCCTTCCATATATTTCGTGTTATTACCTAATTTTGTCAGCCATTTCGGACATCACATTGCACTGTACTATGAGGAAATAGTACTATTTATGTGAAACTATTCATGAACTGTAAACATGTGTCGGTAGGCAATAGGATAAATACTTCCGGCTCCTCGGGCTGGTGCGCATATTTCAATATCCGTATGTGCCAAACCGTTGGTTTATGACACACCTTTACGCGTCTCTCGCTCGACGCGCTCGCTCGAAAACTATAGCCTAACCTAAAACCAATCCATCTTGCGTTCATTATTCGATATGATGGCGACATATTTCAAATTTGCGAACGTGTTGGATCGGTTGTGAGGTTGGACTAGATTTTTGCGAGCGAGCGGAGCGAGCGAGCAACGGTCACAATTTCCAAGCTATACATATACCATATATTGCCTGGCATATATTTCGTGTTATTACCTAATTTTGTCAGCCATTTCGGACATCACATTGCACTGCACTATGTGGAAGTAGTACTATTTATGTGAAACTATTCATAAACTGTAAACATGTGTCGGTAGGCAATAGGATAAATACTTCCGGCTCCTCGGGCTGGTGCGAATATTTCAATGTCCGTATGTGCCAAACCGTTGGTTTGAGACACACATTTACGCATTACTCGCTCGCTGCGCTCGCTCGAAAACTATAGCCTAACCTAAAACCAATACATCTTCCGTCATTCTTCGATATGGTGGCGCCATATTTCAAATTTGCGAACGTGACGGATCGGTTGTGAGGTTGGACTAGATTTTTGCGAGCGAGCGGAGCGAGCGAGAAACGGTCACAATTTCCAAGCTATACATATACCATATATTGCCTTGCATAGTATTCGTGCTAGTACCTAATTTTGTCTGCCATTTCGGACATCACATTGCACTGTTATATGTGGAAATAGTACTATTTATGTGAAACTATTCATAAACTGTAAACATTTGTCAGTAGGCAATAGGATAAATACTTCCGGCTCCTCGGGCTGGTGCGAATGTTTCAATGTCCGTATGTGCCAAACCGTTGGTTTATGACACACCTATACGCGTCCCACGCTCGCTGCGCTCGCTCGAAAACTATAGCCTAACCTAAAACCAATCCATCTTGCGTTCATTATTCGATATGATGGCGACATATTTCAAATTTGCGAACCTGTCGGATCGGTTGTGGGGTTGGACTAGATTTTTACGAGCGAGCGGAGCGAGCGAGCAACGGTCACAATTTCCAAGCTATACATATACCATATATTGTCTTGCATATATTTCGTGCTTGTACCTAATTTTGTCAGCCATTTCGGACATCACGTTGCACTGTACTATGAGGAAACGGTACTAATTATGTGAAACTATTCATAAACTGTAAACATGTGTCGGTAGGCAATAGGATAAATACTTCCGGCTCCTCGGGCTGGTGCGAATATTTCAATGTCCGTATGTGCCAAACCGTTGGTTTGTGACACACCTTTACGCGTCTCTCGCTCGCTGCGCTCGCACGAAAGCTATAGCCTAACATAAACCAATCCATCTTCCGTTCTTTATTTGATAAGGTGGCGACATGTCTCGAATTTGCGAACGTGTCGGATCGGTTGTGAGGTTGGATCAGATTTTTACGAGCGAGCGGAGCGAGCGTGCAGCAGTCACAATTTCCAAGCTATACATATATCTTATATTGCCTTCCATATATTTCGTGTTATTACCTAATTTTGTCAGCCATTTCGGACATCACATTGCACTGTACTATGAGGAAATAGTACTATTTATGTGAAACTATTCATGAACTGTAAACATGTGTCGGTAGGCAATAGGATAAATACTTCCGGCTCCTCGGGCTGGTGCGCATATTTCAATATCCGTATGTGCCAAACCGTTGGTTTATGACACACCTTTACGCGTCTCTCGCTCGACGCGCTCGCTCGAAAACTATAGCCTAACCTAAAACCAATCCATCTTGCGTTCATTATTCGATATGATGGCGACATATTTCAAATTTGCGAACGTGTTGGATCGGTTGTGAGGTTGGACTAGATTTTTGCGAGCGAGCGGAGCGAGCGAGCAACGGTCACAATTTCCAAGCTATACATATACCATATATTGCCTGGCATATATTTCGTGTTATTACCTAATTTTGTCAGCCATTTCGGACATCACATTGCACTGCACTATGTGGAAGTAGTACTATTTATGTGAAACTATTCATAAACTGTAAACATGTGTCGGTAGGCAATAGGATAAATACTTCCGGCTCCTCGGGCTGGTGCGAATATTTCAATGTCCGTATGTGCCAAACCGTTGGTTTGAGACACACATTTAGGCATTACTCGCTCGCTGCGCTCGCTCGAAAACTATAGCCTAACCTAAAACCAATACATCTTCCGTCATTCTTCGATATGGTGGCGACATATTTCAAATTTGCGAACGTGACGGATCGGTTGTGAGGTTGGACTAGATTTTTGCGAGCGAGCGGAGCGAGCGAGAAACGGTCACAATTTCCAAGCTATACATATACCTTATATTGCCTTCCATATATTTCGTGTTATTACCAGATTTTGTCAGCCATTTCGGACATCACATTGCACTGTACTTTGTGGAAATAGTACTATTTATGTGAAACTATTGGTAAACTGTAAACATTTGTCAGTAGGCAATAGGATAAATACTTCCGGCTCCTCGGGCTGGTGCGAATGTTTCAATGTCCGTATGTGCCAAACCGTTGGTATGTGACACACATTTACGCGGCGCTCGCTCGCTGCGCTTGCTCGAAGACTATAGCCTAACCTAAAACCAATCCATCTTGCGTTCATTATTCGATATGGTGGCGACATATTTCAAATTTGCGAACGTGACGGGTCGGTTGTGACGTTGGACTAGATTTTTGCGAGCGAGCGGAGCGAGCGAGAAACGGTCACAATTTCCAAGCTATACATATACCTTATATTGCCTTGCTTATATTTCTTATTATTACCTACTTTTGTCAGCCATTTTGGACATCACATTGCACTGTTATATGTGGAAATAGTACTATTTATGTGAAACTATTCATAAACTGTAAACATCTGTCAGTAGGCAATAAGATAAAGACTTCCGGCTCCTCGGGCTGGTGCGAATATTTCAATGTCCGTATGTGCCGAACCGTTGGTTTGTGACACACCTTTACGCGTCTCTCGCTCGCCGAACTCGCACGAAAGCTATAGCCTAACCTAAAACCAATCCATCTTCCGTTCATTATTGGATATGGTGGCGACATATTTCAAATTTGCGAACGTGTCGGATCGCTTGTGAGCTTGGACTAGATTTTTTCGAGCGAGCGGAGCGAGCGAGCAACGATCACAATTTCCAACCTATACATACACCTTATATTGACTTCCATATATTTCGTGTTATTACCTAATTTTGTCTGCCATTTCGGACATCACATTGCACTGTACTATGAGGAAACGGTACTAATTATGTGAAACTGTTGGTAAACCGTAAACATTTGTCAGAAGGCAATAGGATAAAGACTTTCGGCTCCTCGGGCTGGTGCGAATATTTCAATGTCCGTATGTGCCAAACCGTTGGTTTGAGACACACATTTACGCATTACTCGCTCGCTGCGCTCGCTCGAAAACTATAGCCTAACCTAAAACCAATACATCTTCCGTCATTCTTCGATATGGTGGCGACATATTTCAAATTTGCGAACGTGACGGATCGGTTGTGAGGTTGGACTAGATTTTTTCGAGCGAGCGGAGCGAGCGAGAAACGGTCACAATTTCCAACCTATACATACACCTTATATTGACTTCCATATATTTCGTGTTATTACCTAATTTTGTCTGCCATTTCGGACATCACATTGCACTGTACTATGAGGAAACGGTACTAATTATGTGAAACTGTTGGTAAACCGTAAACATTTGTCAGAAGGCAATAGGATAAAGACTTTCAGCTCCTCGGGCTGGTGCGAATATTTCAATGTCCGTATGTGCCGAACCGTTGGTTTGTGACACACCTTTACGCGTCTCTCGCTCGCCGAACTCGCACGAAAGCTATAGCCTAACCTAAAACCAATCCATCTTCCGTTCATTATTGGATATGGTGGCGACATATTTCAAATTTGCGAACGTGTCGGATCGCTTGTGAGCTTGGATTCAGATTTTTTCGAGCGAGCGGAGCGAGCGAGCAACGATCACAATTTCCAACCTATACATACACCTTATATTGACTTCCATATATTTCGTGTTATTACCTAATTTTGTCTGCCATTTCGGACATCACATTGCACTGTACTATGAGGAAACGGTACTAACTATGTGAAACTGTTGGTAAACCGTAAACATTTGTCAGAAGGCAATAGGATAAAGACTTTCGGCTCCTCGGGCTGGTGCGAATATTTCAATGTCCGTGTGTGCCAAACCGTTCGTTTGTGACACACCTTTACGCGGCTCTCGCTCGCTGCGCTCGCACGAAAGCTATAGCCTAACCTAAAACCAATCCATCTTCCGTTCATTATTCGATATGGTGGCGACATATTTCAAATTTGGGAACGTGTGGGATCGGTTGTGAGGTTGGACTAGATTTTTACGAGCGAGCGGAGCGAGCGAGCAATGGTCACAATTTCCAAGCTATACATATACCTTATATTGTCTTCCATATATTTCGTGTTATTACCTAATTTTGTCTGCCATTTCGGACATCACATTGCACTGTACTATGAGGAAACGGTACTAATTATGTGAAACTGTTGGTAAACCGTAAACATTTGTCAGAAGGCAATAGGGTAAAGACTTTCGGCTCCTCTGGCTGATGCGAATATTTCAATGTCCGTATGTGCCAAACCGTTGGTTTGTGACACACCTTTACGCGGCTCTCGCTCGCTGCGCTCGCACGAAAGCTATAGCCTAACCTAAAAACAATCCCTCTTGCGTTAGTCATTCGATATGGTGGCGACATGTCTCGAATTTGCGAACGTGTCGGATCGGTTGTGAGGTTGGACCAGATTTTTACGAGCGAGCGGAGCGAGCGTGCAGCAGTCACAATTTCCAAGCTATACATATACCTTATATTGCCTTCCATATATTTCGTGTTATTACCTAATTTTGTCAGCCATTTCGGACATCACATTGCACTGTACTATGAGGAAATAGTACTATTTATGTGAAACTATTCATAAACTGTAAACATGTGTCGGTAGGCAATAGGATAAATACTTCCGGCTCCTCGGGCTGGTGCGAATAGTTCAATGTCCGTATGTGCCAAACCGTTGGTTTGAGACACACATTTACGCGTCGCTCGCTCGAAAACTATAGCCTAACCTAAAACCAATCCATCTTCCGTCATTCTTCGATATGATGGCGACATATTTCAAATTTGCGAACGTGTCGCATCGGTTGTGGGGTTGGACTATATTTTTACGAGCGAGCGGAGCGAGCGAGCAACGGTCACAATTTCCAAGCTATACATATACCTTATATTGCCTTCCATATATTTCGTGTTATTACCTAATTTTGTCAGCCATTTCGGACATCACATTGCACTGTACTATGAGGAAATAGTACTATTTATGTGAAACTATTCATAAACTGTAAACATGTGTCGGTAGGCAATAGGATAAATACTTCCGGCTCCTCGGGCTGGTGCGAATATTTCAATGTCCGTATGTGCCAAACCGTTGGTTTATGACACAGCTATACGCGTCTCTCGCTCGCTGCGCTCGCTCGAAAACTATAGCCTAACCTAAAACCAATCCATCTTGCGTTCATTATTCGATATGAAGGCGACATATTTCAAATTTGCGAACGTGTCGGATCGGTTGTGGGGTTGGACTAGATTTTTACGAGCGAGCGGAGCGAGCGAGCAACGGTCACAATTTCCAAGCTATACATATACCATATATTGTCTTGCATATATTTCGTGCTTGTACCTAATTTTGTCAGCCATTTCGGACATCACGTTGCACTGTACTATGAGGAAACGGTACTAATTATGTGAAACTATTGGTAAACCGTAAACATTTGTCACAAGGCAATAGGATAAATACTTCCGGCTCCTCGGGATGGTGCGAATAGTTCAATGTCCGTATGTGCCAAACCGTTGGTTTGAGACACACATTTACGCGTCGCTCGCTCGAAAACTATAGCCTAACCTAAAACCAATCCATCTTCCGTTCATTATTCGATATGGTGGCGACATATTTCAAATTTGCGAACATGTCGGATCGGTTGTGAGGTTGGACTAGATTTATTCGAGCGAGCGGAGCGAGCGAGCAACGATCACAATTTCCAACCTATACATACACCTTATATTGCCTTGCATATATGTCGTGTTATTACCTAATTTTGTCTGCCATTTCGGACATCACATTGCACTGTACTATGAGGAAACGGTACTAATTATGTGTAACTGTTGGTAAACCGTAAACATTTGTCAGAAGGCAATAGGATAAAGACTTTCGGCTCCTCGGGCTGGTGCGAATATTTCAATGTCCGTATGTGCCAAACCGTTGGTTTGTGACACACATTTACGCGTCTCTCGCTCGCTGCGCTCGCACGAAAGCTATAGCCTAACCTAAAACCAATCCATCTTCCGTTCATTATTCGATATGGTGGCGACATATTTCAAATTTGCGAACATGTCCGATCGGTTGTGAGGCTGGACTAGATTTTTTCGAGCGAGCGGAGCGCGCGAGCAACGGTCACAATTTCCAAGCTATACATATACCTTATATTGCCTTGCATATATTTCGTGTTAGTACCTAATTTTGTCAGCCATTTCGGACATCACATTGCACTGTACTATGAGGAAACGGTACTAATTATGTGAAACTATTATTAAACCGTAAACATTTGTCAGAAGGCAATAGGATAAAGATTTCCGGCTCCTCGGGCTGGTGCGAATATTTCAATGTCCGTATGTGCCAAACCGTTGGTTTATGACACACCTTTACGCGTCGCTCGCTCGAAAACTATAGCCTAACCTAAAACCAATCCATCTTCCGTTCATTATTCGATATGGTGGCGACATATTTCAAATATGCGAACGTGTGGGATCGGTTGTGAGGTTGGACTAGATTTTTACGAGCGAGCGGAGCGAGCGAGCAACGGTCACAATTTCCAAGCTATACATATACCTTATATTGTCTTCCATATATTTCGTGTTATTACCTAATTTTGTCTGCCATTTCGGACATCACATTGCACTGTACTATGAGGAAACGGTACTAATTATGTGAAACTGTTGGTAAACCGTAAACATTTGTCAGAAGGCAATAGGATAAAGACTTTCGGCTCCTCGGGCTGGTGCGAATATTTCAATGTCCGTATGTGCCAAACCGTTGGTTTGTGACACACCTTTACGCGGCTCTCGCTCGCTGCGCTCGCACGAAAGCTATAGCCTAACCTAAAAACAATCCCTCTTGCGTTAGTCATTCGACATGGAGGCGACTTATTTCAAATTTGGGAACGTGTCGGATCGGATGTGAGGTTGGACTAGATTTTTACGAGCGAGCGGAGCGAGCGAGCAACGGTCACAGTTTCCAAGCTATACATATACCTTATATTGTCTTCCATATATTTCGTGTTATTACCTAATTTTGTCTGCCATTTCGGACATCACATTGCACTGTACTATGAGGAAACGGTACTAATTATGTGAAACTAATATTAAACCGTAAACATTTGTCAGAAGGCAATAGGATAAAGATTTCCGGCTCCTCGGGCTGGTGCGAATATTTCAATGTCCCCATGTGCCAAACCGTTTGATTGTGACACACCTCTCCGCGTCCCTCGCTCGCCATGCTCGCTCGAAAGCTATAGCCTAACCTAAAACCAATCCATCTTGCGTTCATTATTCGATATGAAGGCGACATATTTCAAATTTGCGAACGTGTCGGATCGGTTGTGGGTTGGACTAGATTTTTACGAGCGAGCGGAGCGAGCGAGCAACGGTCACAATTTCCAAGCTATACATATACCTTATATCGCCTTGCATATATTTCGTGTTAGTACCTAATTTTGCCAGCCATTTCGGACATCACATTGCACTGTACTATGTGGAAATAGTACTATTTATGTGAAACTATTCATAAACTGTAAACATGTGTCGGTAGGCAATAGGATAAATACTTCCGGCTCCTCGGGCTGGTGCGAATAGTTCAATGTCCGTATGTGCCAAACCGTTGGTTTGAGACACACATTTACGCGTCGCTCGCTCGCTGCGCTCGCTCGAAAACTATAGCCTAACCCAAAACCAATGCATCTTGCGTTCATTATTCGATATGATGGCGACATATTGCAAATTTGCGAACGTGTCGGATCGGTTGTGAGGTTGGACTAGATTTTTACGAGCGAGCGGAGCGAGCGAGCAACGGTCACAATTCCCAAGCTATACATATACCATATATTGTCTTGCATATATTTCGTGCTTGTACCTAATTTTGTCAGCCATTTCGGACATCACGTTGCACTGTACTATGAGGAAACGGTACTAATTATGTGAAACTATTATTAAACCGTAAACATTTGTCAGAAGGCAATAGGATAAAGATTTCCGGCTCCTCGGGCTGGTGCGAATATTTCAATGTCCCCATGTGCCAAACCGTTTGATTGTGACACACCTCTCCGCGTCCCTCGCTCGCCATGCTCGCTCGAAAGCTATAGCCTAACCTAAAACCAATCCAGCTTCCGTTCATTATTTGATATGGTGGCGACATGTCTCGAATTTGCGAACGTGTCGGATCGGTTGTGAGGTTGGACCAGATTTTTACGAGCGAGCGGAGCGAGCGTGCAGCAGTCACAATTTACAAGCTATACATATACCTTATATTGCCTTGCATATATTTCGTGTTAGTACCTAATATAGTCAGCCATTTCGGACATCACATTGCACTGTACTATGAGGAAATAGTACTATTTATGTGAAACTATTCATAAACTGTAAACATGTGTCGGTAGGCAATAGGATAAATACTTCCGGCTCCTCGGGCTGGTGCGAATAGATCAATGTCCGTATGTGCCAAACCGTTGGTTTGAGACACACATTTACGCGTCGCTCGCTCGAAAACTATAGCCTAACCTAAAACCAATCCATCTTCCGTCATTCTTCGATATGATGGCGACATATTTCAAATTTGCGAACGTGTCGCATCGGTTGTGGGGTTGGACTATACTTTTACGAGCGAGCGGAGCGAGCGAGCAACGGTCACAATTTCCAAGCTATACATATACCTTATATTGCCTTCCATATATTTCGTGTTATTACCTAATTTTGTCAGCCATTTCGGACATCACATTGCACTGTACTATGAGGAAATAGTACTATTTATGTGAAACTATTCATAAACTGTAAACATGTGTCGGTAGGCAATAGGATAAATACTTCCGGCTCCTCGGGCTGGTGCGAATATTTCAATGTCCGTATGTGCCAAACCGTTGGTTTATGACACAGCTATACGCGTCTCTCGCTCGCTGCGCTCGCTCGAAAACTATAGCCTAACCTAAAACCAATCCATCTTGCGTTCATTATTCGATATGAAGGCGACATATTTCAAATTTGCGAACGTGTCGGATCGGTTGTGGGGTTGGACTAGATTTTTACGAGCGAGCGGAGCGAGCGAGCAACGGTCACAATTTCCAAGCTATACATATACCTTATATCGCCTTGCATATATTTCGTGTTATTACCTAATTTTGTCTGCCATTTCGGACATCACATTGCACTGTACTATGAGGAAACGGTACTAATTATGTGAAACTGTTGGTAAACCGTAAACATTTGTCAGAAGGCAATAGGGTAAAGACTTTCGGCTCCTCTGGCTGATGCGAATATTTCAATGTCCGTATGTGCCAAACCGTTGGTTTGTGACACACCTTTACGCGGCTCTCGCTCGCTGCGCTCGCACGAAAGCTATAGCCTAACCTAAAAACAATCCCTCTTGCGTTAGTCATTCGATATGGTGGCGACATGTCTCGAATTTGCGAACGTGTCGGATCGGTTGTGAGGTTGGACCAGATTTTTACGAGCGAGCGGAGCGAGCGTGCAGCAGTCACAATTTCCAAGCTATACATATACCTTATATTGCCTTCCATATATTTCGTGTTATTACCTAATTTTGTCAGCCATTTCGGACATCACATTGCACTGTACTATGAGGAAATAGTACTATTTATGTGAAACTATTCATAAACTGTAAACATGTGTCGGTAGGCAATAGGATAAATACTTCCGGCTCCTCGGGCTGGTGCGAATAGTTCAATGTACGTATGTGCCAAACCGTTGGTTTGAGACACACATTTACGCGTCGCTCGCTCGAAAACTATAGCCTAACCTAAAACCAATCCATCTTCCGTCATTCTTCGATATGATGGCGACATATTTCAAATTTGCGAACGTGTCGCATCGGTTGTGGGGTTGGACTATATTTTTACGAGCGAGCGGAGCGAGCGAGCAACGGTCACAATTTCCAAGCTATACATATACCTTATATTGCCTTCCATATATTTCGTGTTATTACCTAATTTTGTCAGCCATTTCGGACATCACATTGCACTGTACTATGAGGAAATAGTACTATTTATGTGAAACTATTCATAAACTGTAAACATGTGTCGGTAGGCAATAGGATAAATACTTCCGGCTCCTCGGGCTGGTGCGAATATTTCAATGTCCGTATGTGCCAAACCGTTGGTTTATGACACAGCTATACGCGTCTCTCGCTCGCTGCGCTCGCTCGAAAACTATAGCCTAACCTAAAACCAATCCATCTTGCGTTCATTATTCGATATGAAGGCGACATATTTCAAATTTGCGAACGTGTCGGATCGGTTGTGGGGTTGGACTAGATTTTTACGAGCGAGTGGAGCGAGCGAGCAACGGTCACAATTTCCAAGCTATACATATACCATATATTGTCTTGCATATATTTCGTGCTTGTACCTAATTTTGTCAGCCATTTCGGACATCACGTTGCACTGTACTATGAGGAAACGGTACTAATTATGTGAAACTATTGGTAAACCGTAAACATTTGTCACAAGGCAATAGGATAAATACTTCCGGCTCCTCGGGATGGTGCGAATAGTTCAATGTCCGTATGTGCCAAACCGTTGGTTTGAGACACACATTTACGCGTCGCTCGCTCGAAAACTATAGCCTAACCTAAAACCAATCCATCTTCCGTTCATTATTCGATATGGTGGCGACATATTTCAAATTTGCGAACATGTCGGATCGGTTGTGAGGTTGGACTAGATTTATTCGAGCGAGCGGAGCGAGCGAGCAACGATCACAATTTCCAACCTATACATACACCTTATATTGCCTTGCATATATGTCGTGTTATTACCTAATTTTGTCTGCCATTTCGGACATCACATTGCACTGTACTATGAGGAAACGGTACTAATTATGTGTAACTGTTGGTAAACCGTAAACATTTGTCAGAAGGCAATAGGATAAAGACTTTCGGCTCCTCGGGCTGGTGCGAATATTTCAATGTCCGTATGTGCCAAACCGTTGGTTTGTGACACACATTTACGCGTCTCTCGCTCGCTGCGCTCGCACGAAAGCTATAGCCTAACCTAAAACCAATCCATCTTCCGTTCATTATTCGATATGGTGGCGACATATTTCAAATTTGCGAACATGTCCGATCGGTTGTGAGGCTGGACTAGATTTTTTCGAGCGAGCGGAGCGCGCGAGCAACGGTCACAATTTCCAAGCTATACATATACCTTATATTGCCTTGCATATATTTCGTGTTAGTACCTAATTTTGTCAGCCATTTCGGACATCACATTGCACTGTACTATGAGGAAACGGTACTAATTATGTGAAACTATTATTAAACCGTAAACATTTGTCAGAAGGCAATAGGATAAAGATTTCCGGCTCCTCGGGCTGGTGCGAATATTTCAATGTCCGTATGTGCCAAACCGTTGGTTTATGACACACCTTTACGCGTCGCTCGCTCGAAAACTATAGCCTAACCTAAAACCAATCCATCTTCCGTTCATTATTCGATATGGTGGCGACATATTTCAAATATGCGAACGTGTGGGATCGGTTGTGAGGTTGGACTAGATTTTTACGAGCGAGCGGAGCGAGCGAGCAACGGTCACAATTTCCAAGCTATACATATACCTTATATTGTCTTCCATATATTTCGTGTTATTACCTAATTTTGTCTGCCATTTCGGACATCACATTGCACTGTACTATGAGGAAACGGTACTAATTATGTGAAACTGTTGGTAAACCGTAAACATTTGTCAGAAGGCAATAGGATAAAGACTTTCGGCTCCTCGGGCTGGTGCGAATATTTCAATGTCCGTATGTGCCAAACCGTTGGTTTGTGACACACCTTTACGCGGCTCTCGCTCGCTGCGCTCGCACGAAAGCTATAGCCTAACCTAAAAACAATCCCTCTTGCGTTAGTCATTCGACATGGAGGCGACTTATTTCAAATTTGGGAACGTGTCGGATCGGATGTGAGGTTGGACTAGATTTTTACGAGCGAGCGGAGCGAGCGAGCAACGGTCACAATTTCCAAGCTATACATATACCTTATATTGTCTTCCATATATTTCGTGTTATTACCTAATTTTGTCCGCCATTTCGGACATCACATTGCACTGTACTATGAGGAAACGGTACTAATTATGTGAAACTGTTGGTAAACCGTAAACATTTGTCAGAAGGCAATAGGATAAAGATTTCCGGCTCCTCGGGCTGGTGCGAATATTTCAATGTCCCCATGTGCCAAACCGTTTGATTGTGACACACCTCTCCGCGTCCCTCGCTCGCCATGCTCGCTCGAAAGCTATAGCCTAACCTAAAACCAATCCATCTTGCGTTCATTATTCGATATGAAGGCGACATATTTCAAATTTGCGAACGTGTCGGATCGGTTGTGGGGTTGGACTAGATTTTTACGAGCGAGCGGAGCGAGCGAGCAACGGTCACAATTTCCAAGCTATACATATACCTTATATCGCCTTGCATATATTTCGTGTTAGTACCTAATTTTGCCAGCCATTTCGGACATCACATTGCACTGTACTATGTGGAAATAGTACTATTTATGTGAAACTATTCATAAACTGTAAACATGTGTCGGTAGGCAATAGGATAAATACTTCCGGCTCCTCGGGCTGGTGCGAATAGTTCAATGTCCGTATGTGCCAAACCGTTGGTTTGAGACACACATTTACGCGTCGCTCGCTCGCTGCGCTCGCTCGAAAACTATAGCCTAACCCAAAACCAATGCATCTTGCGTTCATTATTCGATATGATGGCGACATATTGCAAATTTGCGAACGTGTCGGATCGGTTGTGAGGTTGGACTAGATTTTTACGAGCGAGCGGAGCGAGCGAGCAACGGTCACAATTCCCAAGCTATACATATACCATATATTGTCTTGCATATATTTCGTGCTTGTACCTAATTTTGTCAGCCATTTCGGACATCACGTTGCACTGTACTATGAGGAAACGGTACTAATTATGTGAAACTATTATTAAACCGTAAACATTTGTCAGAAGGCAATAGGATAAAGATTTCCGGCTCCTCGGGCTGGTGCGAATATTTCAATGTCCCCATGTGCCAAACCGTTTGATTGTGACACACCTCTCCGCGTCCCTCGCTCGCCATGCTCGCTCGAAAGCTATAGCCTAACCTAAAACCAATCCAGCTTCCGTTCATTATTTGATATGGTGGCGACATGTCTCGAATTTGCGAACGTGTCGGATCGGTTGTGAGGTTGGACCAGATTTTTACGAGCGAGCGGAGCGAGCGTGCAGCAGTCACAATTTACAAGCTATACATATACCTTATATTGCCTTGCATATATTTCGTGTTAGTACCTAATATAGTCAGCCATTTCGGACATCACATTGCACTGTACTATGAGGAAATAGTACTATTTATGTGAAACTATTCATAAACTGTAAACATGTGTCGGTAGGCAATAGGATAAATACTTCCGGCTCCTCGGGCTGGTGCGAATAGATCAATGTCCGTATGTGCCAAACCGTTGGTTTGAGACACACATTTACGCGTCGCTCGCTCGAAAACTATAGCCTAACCTAAAACCAATCCATCTTCCGTCATTCTTCGATATGATGGCGACATATTTCAAATTTGCGAACGTGTCGCATCGGTTGTGGGGTTGGACTATACTTTTACGAGCGAGCGGAGCGAGCGAGCAACGGTCACAATTTCCAAGCTATACATATACCTTATATTGCCTTCCATATATTTCGTGTTATTACCTAATTTTGTCAGCCATTTCGGACATCACATTGCACTGTACTATGAGGAAATAGTACTATTTATGTGAAACTATTCATAAACTGTAAACATGTGTCGGTAGGCAATAGGATAAATACTTCCGGCTCCTCGGGCTGGTGCGAATATTTCAATGTCCGTATGTGCCAAACCGTTGGTTTATGACACAGCTATACGCGTCTCTCGCTCGCTGCGCTCGCTCGAAAACTATAGCCTAACCTAAAACCAATCCATCTTGCGTTCATTATTCGATATGAAGGCGACATATTTCAAATTTGCGAACGTGTCGGATCGGTTGTGGGGTTGGACTAGATTTTTACGAGCGAGCGGAGCGAGCGAGCAACGGTCACAATTTCCAAGCTATACATATACCTTATATCGCCTTGCATATATTTCGTGTTAGTACCTAATTTTGCCAGCCATTTCGGACATCACATTGCACTGTACTATGTGGAAATAGTACTATTTATGTGAAACTATTCATAAACTGTAAACATGTGTCGGTAGGCAATAGGATAAATACTTCCGGCTCCTCGGGCTGGTGCGAATAGTTCAATGTCCGTATGTGCCAAACCGTTGGTTTGAGACACACATTTACGCGTCGCTCGCTCGCTGCGCTCGCTCGAAAACTATAGCCTAACCCAAAACCAATGCATCTTGCGTTCATTATTCGATATGATGGCGACATATTGCAAATTTGCGAACGTGTCGGATCGGTTGTGAGGTTGGACTAGATTT